>NW_007259221.1:383802-448576 GCF_000164805.1 Carlito syrichta
TTCCGCCTCATCCTTCCAAGTAGCTGGAACTACAGGCACGCTACCACGCCCGGCTAATTTTTGATTTATCATAGAGATGAGGTCTCGCCAAGTTGCCCAGGCGGGTTTCGAACTCGCGGGCTCAGGCAATCCACTCACCTCAGCCTCTTCAAAGTGTTGGGATTACAGGCTGAGCCACCTAGCCCGGCTCGACTAAACACTTTTAAGGAGATTTACATCTCAGAGCTTTTTTGTTCTCTCTTCAAATAAAAAAAAAAACCATTTAGATAGCTGTCAGTATGCTAATACTTCAGATTTACTCCACAGTGTCTATTCATTCACTTAAGGTCCTAAGATATCTAAAATGTAGCGACTAAATGCAGGATACTGAAAACTTCAAGGCAGGAATAGAAATCGAATGCTCCTACACATAAAAATAAAAGACCTACAAACTTCTCAGTGAAAGATTTTGCAAAGTCTACATTAACTACCCCCTTTCTCTCTACTTCTTTTTTGTTTTGTTTTGTTTTTTGTTTGGGTTTTTTTTTTTTGAGTTGGAGTCTCACTCTGTCGCCCAGACTAGAGTGCAGTGGCCGCTCCGAGCCACCGCAGCCTCGACCTGCTGGGCTCCGGCGATCCTTTCGCCTCAGTCTTCCAGGTAGCTGGAATTACAAGTGTTCACTACCACACCCAGCTAATTTTTTGATTTATTGTAGAGATGAGGTCTCACCCAGTTGTACAGGCGGGTCTCGAACCCGTGGGCTCAGGCAATCCACTCACCTCAGCCTCCCAAGGCGCGGGATTACAGGCTGAGCCACCGAGCCCGGTTTCTCTCTACTTCTAAATCAGAAATACTTATGTTGACAATAAAATTGAAAGAGTTGGGATGGTAATATCTGTCCAAAGTAATCAAAACTATTGTCAAAGTCTAGCTGACACTTTTTTCCTCTTTTTCCTGTGTTTGTTTCTTCTGTTTCTCAAATTCATCATTTTTAAAATTTTACAGTTCATCAGTGATAATATGATTTATCAGTGATAAACCATTTTACTAATTTCTGAAATGAAATAATTGAATATAAGGTACACTTTTTAAAGGATAGGTGAAAAGTAATTTAGCTGACTAAAGTAATGACGTAAGTTCTGTTTCTCCATACTCTAGCAACAGCAATTGAAAAATTCTTTTTTCTATTTTTTTTTTTTTTTTTTTTTTTGAGTTGGAGTCTCATTCTTATCGCTCAGGCCGAAGAGTAGTGGCATGCTCATGGCTACCGCAGCCTCGACCTGTTGGATTCTGGTGAACCTTCCTTCTCAGCCTTCCAAGTATTTGGAACTACAGACGTATGCCACCATGCCTGGCTAGTTTTTGTGATTTACTGTAGAGACGAGGTCTCACCAAGTTGCCCAGGCTGATCTTCAACCCCTAGGTTCAGGTAATCCTCTCGCCTCAGCCTCCCAAAGTGCTGGGATTACAGGCTGTGCCACTGTGCCTGGTCAACAAATTCTTAAAGACACATAAAAGCACTAAGCTACTGGTAACTTATATTATTTTTATTTATTTTTTTAGTTGGAGTCTCACTCTAGTCACCCAGGTGGAGTGCAGTGGCACGCTCACAGCCACCACAGCCTTGATCTGCTGAGCTTAAGTGATCCTTCCACCTCAGCCTTCCAAGTAGCAGGTACTATAGAACTATAGTATGTATAGAACTATAGTATTTATGTATCTATAGTTCCAAGTAGCTGGAACTATAGATACATAAATGCCTGGCTAGTCTTATGTAATTTATTGTAGAGATTAGGTCTCACCAAGTTGCCCACGCTGGTCTTGAAACCCCAAACTCTGGTAATCTTGCCTCAGTCTCCCAAAGTGATGGGATTACAGGCTGAGCTGCCTAGCCTGGCAAACCTTATATTATTTTTTAAAGTGTAGTTTATATAAAATTGTTACCTTTTGAAAAATATATTTACATATCTTTTCAACATAATTTTTAGGCATACTTCATTTTTATCATCACAACTATTCTCTAAATTAGGAAAAGGATTATTATTTTCATTTTACATGAGTCTAGAGAGGACATCAGACTCAATATAACAGACTCCAAAATATGTGGCTAAAATAAAGCTAATATAATCTAACCAGGTGTTACCTAAATTTAATTTATTATTTAAATTTTTCTCTTTTCCCAGTGATTGGTGTGCTGTCTACTTTTAGCACAACATGAAAAAATGCACTATTAATTAGTTAACATACAATCTTTATTAATTTCTACAAATTAAGATTAGTTTAATATTTTTCCATTCCTACTTCAACGATTACAACAAACAATAAACATACAAAAAGAAACTTTAAAGAACCAAATATACCCAAGACCAGAAGTTAGGAACCTATTTGTTAATAGTTATAGATATTCTAAATTATCAAATTAACATTTTTGTTGTAGTGCAATATATATATATAAAACATAAAATTTTGAATTAACATTGAACACATTTCCTCACCAATATTGGGGTGCTTCAAAAGACGGCAGATTCTAGCTTCCCTTTCCAGTTTCTGATGATCTATATTAAAAAAAAAACAGACAAATAAATAACAATAAAGCAAAAAAGAATAACACAATAAACAGCATACCAAAATGACATAAAGACTTATCATTTACTTATCCTTTGATTTGTTTTTAAATAGTGATCATATAAATTTGGAATTCAGTGAACAGCATACAATTCAACAATCTAATTTTCTTAATTTAATTTATTTTATTTTATTATTTATTTTATTTTGGCTTAATGCTTGATAGAGCTGAATTTAGGTCAGGCTGGAAGAAATGGCAGAAAAAGCACAAAACAATACTATTCTTTCTTACCTTTGACTTAAATACATATTGCTACAACATAAGTAATCAAACATACACATACCCATGTAGACCACAGGGTGTACATCTGGAATTGAATTGCCAATAGAGTCAATGGTAAATAGGGTAATTTTAGTTTATCTCTAACAGAGAAGTATTCCCTGTTCAGTCATATGTTCTGTCAACTACTCTTCATACAATTGTTGGTCCAACTTCCTAGCTATCTGATGCTCTCCCTAATACCAAGGATCTCCCAAAATCCCTGGTTGCTTGCTCATCTTCACCTTTCTATGTTTCCTTAAGCATTTATTTAAAGGATGAACCACTGTAAACCTGCATTTTAAGAACTACTTTGATAATTTTCTACGTGGTGGTACATATACATATAATTATAACCAAATCATTCACCAAAGCACAAAATAGATAACAGAGAGGGACAAGAACACAGCAGAAACACATGTTGATGATAGAACTAGCAATGGTCATTAGTGGAGAGTCTTTACACAGAACATATTATTTAAACATTACAACAATCCTCTGAGATAGGCAATATTGTTACCCCATTTTATTTATTTATTTATTTTTATTTCTTGAGTTGGCGTCTCACTCTGTTGCCCAGGATGGAGTGCAGTGGCATGCTCATGGTCACTGCAGCCTTAACCTGCGCGGTTCAGGTGATCCTTCCACCTCAGCCTTACAAGTAGCTGGAACTATAGGTATGCACCACCACACTCGGTTAATTTTTTTATTCATTGTAAGACAAGGTCTTGCCAAGTTGCCAAGGCTGGTCTCGAACCCCTGGGCTCAGGCAATTCCCTTGCCTCTGCTTCCCTTGTATGTTTATTGTTTGTGCTGGTAATACAGGCATGAGCCACAGTGCCCAGCTGTTATCCCTATTTTAAAATATAAAGACTAATAGCAGTTGAACACTACTGCCTTGATTCATACAAAGGACTCTAGCAATTTTACCCAGTATTTGTTTTGCTATTTGTAATGCAACACATGTCAACATGTATATAAATTTCAAAATAATTTTTTTAAGGCAAATGATGTCTTAGTTTTATTTTAAAATAGTTATGACCTCAAAGATTCCCTAAGAGTTTCAGGGACTCTCTGAACCTGTAGACCATACTCTGAGAACCACTGGTATATGTTATAAAGAACAATTGTATACAATAATTTTTTTGGCAATTTAGGAAAATATTAAACACATTTAGTGTTATTAGTAGCTCAAAGTATTAATAACAGAGTCTTAATAAATCAGCATAGCCTTGGAGAGGGTCTAAAAGTGTATCCATTATATCTGGATTGCCAAATATAAAGATGAATATTTTTTGACCTTACCACTATCTAAAACTATACCTACTTTGCGTAAATGCAAATTCTTCAAATCTCCTATCTTTTTAACAGGTTCTTATTCTGAAAACAAGCTACTGCTAGAATATTCTTATTTAACACTTTACAAGTAAACACCAAAAGCTAAACCACTGAAAATGCATCTAACACCATTACCTTAAACAAATACTATAAAGTGTTATATGGAAAGCATATCATGAAAGACTTATGCTTATGGGGATTATAGTTTTGCTGTGGATACAAAGGTATGTAAATATATGTGGCAAACCATGTGATATCTATGTAAATCACCTGAAACTATATAATCATATTAAAATAACAAAAAACAAAGAAGCCAAAACCACTACAAACAATAAATTCTACAGGGTTTTTGCTATGGTAACATACATAATTATAGAATTTTATATAGCCTATTGTTATGGGCTGAACTGTTTCACAGCAAAATTCATATGTTTAAGTCATCCTAACTCCCTGACTACAAATGTGACTGTTTTTAGCAATGGAATGTTTAAAGAGGTTATTGAGTTAAAATGATGTCATTAATGTGGATTCTAACCCAATACGGTGGGGGGGAACCCAAAAAACCCCATAATTTATTTATAAAAAGTTGTGTATTTATTCTTTCATGTTTAAGCTTCAGTCACCTTCAAGTACTCATTTAATGCAGTGCATCTATCAGACTTTTTCCACTGCTCATGTAGCAGGAAAAATAGAGAGATCATGACCATTCCAGCGGGCCCAAGGGTCCAAATCGAGCACCCCAGAACAGGAGAAGTGGGGTCTTATACCCTTATTTAGGTAAGGGAGGGGGTCGTGTTGAGTTATTACATACTTCCTTTGGAACTTTACAAGGTTATACTCAGCAAAATCAGATTTTTCAAAGAACAAATGGTTTCTAGGAACTGCAGGCTTGTAAACAGTCAACTTCAAAAGGGGGGTTTTTAGATAAGACTCTTTTCCATTTCCATGAAATGGCCAGTCTCTGGGCCATTTGACCTTTCTTAAACAAAACCTGGCGGTCTTTAAAGTTGCAACTTGCCTTTCAAAAGGAAATACCTTTAACTGCTAGCAACCCCTCCTCCTGCCGCTGGGGGTTATTCCAGGTGATTGCCATAAGACCAACTGCTGATCCCGGACCAGCTACATGTGTTTCTGGGTGTATTCACTCAATCATACAAGAAATATATTTGAGCATTTGCCACATCCTGCCACACTCAAAACAGGTTTGAAACTTGTTACTTTTGAGGCCTTTGACTGCTTCTTTCCTTTTTTGTTTCATTTCTTCCACATCAGCAAAACATGTCCCTTTGAAGGCTTTTTCATCCAGGGAGACAAAAGAAAGTTGCTTGGAAGAGACTGGGAGAACAGGGAGGGTGGGGCATAGGGGTCATGCCATTTTTGGTGAAGAACTGCTGAA
Source organism: Carlito syrichta (assembly GCF_000164805.1). Lineage (NCBI taxonomy): Eukaryota > Metazoa > Chordata > Mammalia > Primates > Tarsiidae > Carlito > Carlito syrichta. The sequence goes on from NW_007259221.1 coordinate 389,401, forward strand.
CACTGAGCATGGTGTGGGCAGGTGCACTCATTAATCATCCATCATGAAATGGGCAGATGTGTCGAAAGACTCTCAACAACAACAAAAAATTCCCTGAAGCCGAAGGTGGCCACTCACAACAACACAAGCTAGTACACTGGATGCTGATAGGTTCCTAGAATACTTAACTGGTGGGGGAACCTTGTACTATAAGGGGCCCATGCTTCAAAAATTTATTCTCTTTTTTAGGTCCCTCCCGTAATGTGAAAAAACTATTTCACCAACATGCACAGAGGAAACACAGGGAGAAGACAGACATCTACAGTTCAAAGAGAGAAGCCTCAGAAGCCCTTTAGCCTCTAGAATTGTAAGAAAATAAATTTCTGTTATTTAAACTTTGTTGTGGTAGCCCTAGCAAACTAATATACCTATGTTTATAACTAATGGTTTATATTACCTATATATACTATTTGTTTATATACCTAATATACCTAATAGTCTTCTATTACTATATATCAAATATCACAAACTTAGAAGCTTAAAACAACACACATTTATAATCTCACAGCTCTATGGGTCAGCAGCCTGGGTACAGCTCAACCTAGCCCTTTGCTTTAGAATCTCTCACAGGGCTGCAATCAAGGTGTCAGTTATGGCTGGAGTTTTATCTAAAGTCTTAACTGGGGAGGCTCTGCTTCTAAGCTTGCATGCTTGTTGGCAGTACTTAGGTCCTCAAGGATTGTCGAGCTGACGGTCTCAGTTCCTAGTGGGCAGATGGCTGGAAGCTGCCCACGGTTCTTGTATGTGCCAACTTGGCAACTTGTTTCATTAAAGCCAACAAAGGAAAGGGTATGGAAAGCAAGAGAAAGTCACTATCTTTGTAGCCACAGGACCAGCCCAAACTGGGCCTACTTTTTTGATAAGAGAATGTCAAGTTACCCTGCAGGTTTAACAGAGCCCAAATTGCAAGGCATGTAGCCCAGGAATGCACAACAAAAAGAGCTTTGATCTCTAACAACACCTGGAACCAACAATTCCTCCCCGAGATACCAATCAGACAGGGACACAATCAGAACTTGAATGCTGGAAGTCTTTCAGAAGCAAAAGATTTGTTGGACAGAAAGATCTAGGACTAAAATTCACTTCAATATATTCCACCATAAATAGTCAAATTTGAAGCCTTCAAATCATACCCTGCCAAGTCTACATTTCTAATTCCTTTTCTTTGCTCTCTGACCTGTTACAACTTGCCCTAGACCCCAAACTGGGGAGACACATTTGAGATGCATCTCCCGTCTCTTTGATGGCAGCTTCTCAATAAAGCCTTTCTTTTCGCAAAAGCTGATACCACTGTATTGGTTTCTATGCACGTTGGGTAGTTAGCCCATTTGTTCAATAACATCTTATCTAGCCTCATCACAGAAGTGACATCTCATAATGTTTGCTGTATTTGATTGGTTAGAAGCAAGAAACTAGGGTGGCCCAATTTCAGCGTACAAGGGCATGAACACCAGGCAAGCATTACTGGGGCATCTTTTCTGTCACAATAGACTTTACTATAGTCTGATAAACTTTCTCTCTGACAAGCAGCTTAATTTACTTTTTCTTCCATATAATTATGTAACTTAGTGATCTCTTATGAATCACAGACATTCTGCACTCTCCAACTGGGGCATGTTTTGACATTCCAAACACAATGACATACCTAAATTCTGGTTTTCATTAAAGCTAGACAATGATGGAAATGCACATCACCTGGTACGCTTCACCTTCAACATCAAGTTCACAAGTTTTCTTTTAGAGTAGGTAGGTGAGGAGTGGAGTTTAAGTACTTGTTACAGTATTACCAAAAATCAAATATCTGTATTTATCCAGCTAAGAACATGAATTAGTTTTACATTTAAAGTTTCCTTTACTTTTAATTGAGTTAGCAACAGAAATCATACACCCTGCGTCAGCATTCCAAGTTCTCACAACTACAATGGCAAGAGGCAACAATAGATTATAAAAGATAAGACATTCATAATAATGTTGGGCACCATTTGAAGATTTTCTTTTATCCACAGGCCCTGAAGCTATTGTAGAATCTGCTTCAATTATCATTTAATATTTATTCAAGTACTTGAACTATAATAGTTTGGCTTTATTCTTTCTTTGAAGTTCAAATTCATACTATTATGTGAATAAAAATATAACCTTTCAGGCTGCAATCTTGTCAGGTATTATAAGGTACATGCTGTTAGCAATATATGATTGAAGACCTGCCATTTAAACAAAGTTTTAAGGAAAATATTTTATCATCCAGTTTTGACATAAAATCAGTGGGGAATAATATTACTCAGTTCAGAGACGTCTGGGAAAACATTTCCTGAAAATTTGGGTGAAATGTTGTTATTTCTTCCCAGTTAAAATACTTTTTTTTAACTTACAAAATATTTTATTTCAAATGCAGTGAAAAATGTGAATTCAGACCTAATGAAATAAATCCTTCACTTCTGTTCCAAACCAAATTTTAATCTTTATGCAAAATAGTAACTCTGATCATAAGTGCAAATTAATGTGCTAGCCTTGTTTCACTTTCACACGGCAGGATCACTAAAGTTACACAAAGCAACAATTTACCTGTCTGGCAATATCAGAGAACAAGTTTTGTCAGTAAACAAATTTCAAAATAAATGTCCCCTAAATATCCAAGCATTAAAATGTTAACCTGGTTGGGGGAAATCTAACAGCCATTACTTTCTTAAATGGATGACATATAAAATAACTTAATCTTTCTTGACACCACAGGGTCATAATTATTAGCATTAGTTATTACTCAGCTATAATCCAGGGAAGCCTACAGAGGTCTAAAGACCTACAGGTCCCTGCCCCACCTACCAAATGCCAAGAGAGGGGTTTGGGCAGTGGGAGGAGTTTAATTTTCTGCCATAATTGGTCAGTTACCCCACTTCCCTCAACACACGCACATACAAATATAAACATAAAACCTAAGGACGGCTTAGGTTTGCCATAGTCAAGCAGGTTGGACTCTGAAAGCTTCCTCCACAAAGAGAATCCCACTTCTAAAATAATCTTACATCAAAATTATGGAGGAGTTCTCCCTCAAACCCATGAAAATGAGGTGTTTAAAATCTAGTACCACTAATTTTTGTCCTGCTGACCTTTCAGCTTATTGGCTTAAGCCACTGCGTTCGCCATTCTTATCTCCTTGGTTCTTGCCTTCCTTGGCCTTATGCTTCAGTTTTAGATCAATGCCTCAGATTTCTCTGTTTTTGAGGGCAGGTTAATCCTGCCGCTCTGGTTTCTTTACTACAACCAGCCCAACTGGATTTTCAATTGTTTCGCATTTGTCCTATTTCCAAGAAACTACAGTCTCAAGCAAAAGACACTACCCTTCCCCTCTTAGAAGAAACCTGGCTAGCTATTCATCCTCAGAAGGGGGGAGATCAAACAAAATGGACCTAAAGTATTTTAAGTTGTGTATTGTTGCATATGTTTAGGATACTTTTACTATTTCTTTACAAGCTTCTGCTGTCAGCTCCTACTTCTGCGAATATCTCCAATACATAAAACAGTTTCAGGGGCAGATAACAGGCATTAAAACTGGCAGTTATTCAGTGTTATAGTATACCCTAAATGTTTCAAAAATAAACAAGAATTCAGGAAAAACTTATTTGTCGGAGTGTAAAATTTGTAAACAAATTAAATTGACCAGCTTTATATAAAACTTACTATATTATTTTATTAATTCATTTCACATATCCAAAACATATCTGTTCCGAAAAATAATTTATCATATAAAATTGTTTAGAGAAAGCTACTGGATAATATATTTATTCTCTTTCCCAGAACTGTAAAGGATAATAATATTTGATGGCATCATTATTGTGCAGTCCTGTAGGAGAAATATTTTCCTTCTTCTACCAGAATAATGACATTCATTCAGAGTTACAAAAATACTTTAACAAAATTATGAGACTGTAAAACAAAATCTATATCTTAAGGTTTTGGTTCAGTCGTAATTTAAGTGAGGATACAACTTGTAGACCTTTTAAAATTATGAACAATAGTGCACAAAAAGTTTTTTTTTTTTTTTAAGTTGGAGTCTCACTCTGTTGCCTAGGTTGGAGTGCAGTGACACACTCATGGCCACCTCAGCCACGAACTGCAGGCGACCTTTCTGACTCAGCCTTCCAAGTAGCTGGAACTACAGGTGTATGATGCCACATCCGGTTTAGTTTTTGATTTATTGTAGAGACAAGGTCTCACCAAGTTGCCCAGGCTTGAAACCCTGAGCTCAGGCAATCCTCTCGTCTAGGCCTCCCAAAGTGCTGGGATTACAGGCTTGAGCCACCAGGCCCAGCCTATACAAAATATTTTTACATAAATGTTTATTTACTGTCTGATCATATAAAATATCTACATAGCTACTGAGGTGATGAGAATACTGTTAGAACCTAATCGAAGTCTTAGGAGAGCCCCTCAGTAATCCACTAGTTCTAGGTGATAGCCTAAGGGGAATTTGAACTAAGATTTTACCCCTTGGGAGAAGTTGGAGCAACAGGGTATATCTCAGGATACCTGGTGTTGAAAAGACTGTTGCTGGACTATAAGAGTTCCTCTAGAAGATAGTGGAAGGAAGGAAGTAGGAAACACTGCTTTCCCTCCTTGTAGCACTACTTGACATTAGCCAGCCCTCCTCAGTTCTCAGCCTCTGTGATGGTGTTGCCATCTTCCTCTCACAAGAGTGCCTCTGCCTGCCTTTGTGTCTATCCGTCTGCTAATGTGACAACGTCACTCATTTCCTACTCATTTCCCGTTCTAGGACAGGGAACTAGAGTGCAGATTAGAATTGCACCAGTTTAGTCAGACTTGCCCAGCTCCTTTATAGCTCTGCCCTGAGGGCCCACGGGTAGCCAGTGAATGGGAGAGAAAGTTAGGTGACAAAAATGTCATTACCACCCACCTCCTTGACAGTCTAAAGAGGCTGTCAAGCCTGAAACAGGCCTGACCTGAGGGGAGAAGTTTTCAATGACATTACACAGGTCAGGACTTCTAAATTTCTGAAATGAAACTCTTCTTGTGACTGAAAGGAATTGCAAAGTTCCAAGAGCTACCTAAGACTTCATAAAGGGCAGATGTATATATGTATCTTTTTGCCGTGGGTCCGAAGCTGACAAGGAATATGGTAGTTCCCAGTTGCACTCCATTAAAGCTAGATAGTTAGTTAGTATTCTGATTACAGCATTTTAATATAATAATATATTAATATTTTCTTTAACAAATATTTTCTTTAACAAATATAAATATTTTCTTTAACAAATATGTAGCCATCTAGAATTAAAATTTACTAAATACTATTTCCTTCACATCATCCCTCTGTTTTTAGAGTTCCTTGTCCGTGTCCCTTTGGAAGCAGAGCTAGGAAGAATAGTCTAGGTAGACTATACTAGAGCGTTGGTTAAATATGCTTGCATACTTTCCAATCACCTAAAATTTGTCTAGATAACTTACACTTTAGGAGTGTATCATCTTATTCATTCTGTTATTAAAATTATAATGTATCTGAAATGCAGGATAAAATTCCCCAGACTGAAGGGAGTGACATTCTTTTTTTTTTTGAGTTGGAGTCTCACTCTGTCACCCAGACTGGAGTGCAGTGGCCGCTCCCGGCCACCGCAGCCTCGACCTGCTGGGCTCCGGCGATCCTTCCGCCTCAGCCTTCCGAGTAGCCGGAATTACAGGCGCGTGCTACCATGCCCAGCTGATTTTTTGATTTATTGTAGAGATGAGGTCTCGCTGCCCAGGCGGGTCTCGAACCCACGGGCTCAGGCAATCCACTCACCCCAGCCTCCCAAAGGCGCGGGATTACAGGCTGAGCCACCGAGCCCGGCAAAGGAGTGACATTCTTAACTCATCATCATTCCAGACGCCTTCCTACATCATTCATTGAGAATAAATCTCTACCTTTTACCTAGAATGCTCTGCCTCAATAAGTGCTGCATCATCTGGGACATACATTTGGCATTGCCATGGCATTCCAATTGGGTCAGAACTAAAGCAAACCCTGCCTGCCTTGATGCCCACAGTTTACAGGGAAACACATTAAATACCACCTAAATTGACTGTGGCTCCTTCTAAACTCTGAAAGAGGAAGGCGCCTCTGCGTGGCTAGCTTTAAAGTCAGCAAAAGCCTGCCCTGGGCTGGACAGTTAATTTCCATTCCCACACGAAATTAACAGACTCACTACCCACCTGTTGAGTCGGCAGAGTGACACTGAAAATAATTTCTGGTTTGTGTTAATTCACAGAAATTATCAGAGATAAAATAAGGCTTCCTAAAAGCTGGAAAGGAAGCAAGGGAGTCACAGGAGCTTACTGAATTTTTGTGTGTCACGATTAAAATAAATAAATGGTTACCTCTTCCTAGGGAATAAAACACTAGCAGCACTAAGGTGAAACTCCTTAAAACTTGAGACTCTGTGAATTCTGCCTAGTGACCTGAAAATAAAGGAATGTGACCAGAAGCCTCTGAAGAGAGACCTCTGCCTTCACTTCTTGCGGTTGAATGGAGCGTACTGCTAATATCCACACCTACATATTCCATCTTGGACAACTCACCTATTTCCTATACAGTAAATCTCTTTTGCTCTTCACATAGCCTAATTCCTGACTTATTTGTCTCCACCTTTGTTTTACCTTCTCCTTTCATTTTGATATTATTTTTAGAAAGTCTTACTGTAAGAAGAATAGATTCTATCTTAATATATATGTGTGTCAGCTAAAATAAATAAATGTGATGTAAAACTCCACTACTTAGATATACCACCACTTACATTTTGACGGATGTCTTTTCCTGGGCATATACATAGCATATTGTTTTTGACTTTAAAATACTAACTTATCCACTTTCATAAATTGGCTAGATCCCTTGGGTAATTACTTAGTACACAGAGGTTGCTCGCTGGTCAGATAAGTGAATGAAGAATGATAAAAGTGTACCAACATGAATGGGGGAGTGGGCATGGGAAGACCCTTTCCCAGTGCATGCCCATCTTATCAGAGCATGTCCCTCAGTGCAGTTTCTGTCCAAAGGATCTAACTAATTGGCTCCTCAAGTTCCCATAGAATTAGAGGGAAATTAATTAATCTGACTAAAAGGCTCACTTTGGAAAAAAGCAAAACATGAGACTGCTATGTAAAGAATGCATATGCTAAGATAACTTTAGTCACAGAGTTAAAATTCCAAATAAAGTTTAAAAAATTGCAGACTTTTATGAAAATAAAAACAATGGCACCCTCCATCTAAAAGAACTGTGCTGTTGACTTCATTCACAATTTATCACTATGCTTTATTCATCGTCTACCACTTGCCTTTGGGAAAGCCAAGAAGTTCTGGACAGGCTCTATACAGGTGATTAAGACACAATTCCTGTCATGTTGGAAACTACAACTCAAATGGGAAGATTCCTTTAGTTCGGATTTTTATAACTCTGTATGATGTCCAAAATTCAATTAGAAAATATAACAAGGAAAATCCAGAAACTTTATTTCTATCATAACAAACCATTCAAATCTTATGAAATGCTTATTGGCACCCTAGGTGATTCTCCATCCCCCTCCTCGTTCAATGGCTTTATTATTAAAGACTTGGTATCTAGCCAGTCTTCACTGAAAGACTGCCACCATGCTGGGATACTTCAACAAACACAGAGCTAGCTGGTCCAACACTCAGTTTTTCATCTCCTTGACCTCCATGTCTCCAGTAATCTTTACTTCCACCCCATTTCAATCACTACTCTCACAGTCATTCTTTAAAACTCGGTCATCCTCCTCTGGCATCAGGAAGTTAAAAATCCTAGTCTCTGACCACCAACTGCTCACTTTCCAAATTGTTCAATGTCTCCTAGAATGACTTTTTTTCAAACCATCAGGACCAGCAGTCCACTGACTTCTCCACTTTTCCCAATCTACAAGTCCTCTTTGTTATTTACATCCGTATGCACTTTTTTCCCTAGCCATACTGGCCTTCTTTGAGTGGCTCAAATATGCCTTTTAAGGAGTTGAAAATATGCCACTCCAGCATATTGACTAACTTGAATTAAAGGCACTTGAAAAACAGCAGGTGCAAGATCATTCTGACCTTCCTTCTGTTTCTTAAAAGTAGGAAATGTAAAAGGTGCCCTCCCTATACTAGAATGAAAGCAACATTCTTTTCAAGGACGGAAAGTTGAGCCCAAGAGAATTCCGTACAGACCTTGCTAAAGTAATTGTCTCTTAAGCCTCCCACGTAATTTAGTTGCTTTTTCACATATTCCTTGTCCAATTCAGTATATAAGTGATTTACTCTAACAGCTTCTTTTTGTCTTCATGAGGGCTCCCATGCAGTGTAAAAGTTGCATTAAATAAAACTGTATGCTTTCTTCCTACTGATTTGTTTTATGTCAACTTAATTCTCCGGCTTAGCCAGAAAGAAACGCTGAAGGGTTAAAATTCTGCCTTGTTCCTCTCTACTGTGTATTTGACTACTTCAGAACCTTTATGAATGCTGTCCCCACTGCTGAAATACACATCACTCTTCTGTCTGATTTTTATCTGTTCATTCTTTATATCCTAATACAAATATCTTTTCTTCAAGAAAGCCCAACACAGTTAAATCCCATATTATTGGCTTTCATACACAGCACAAATTTGGCTTTTTATAGTACTTGCCACATTTGTGATTTCTATTCAGTTTTAAATGTTTTTTAATGGTCTGACTCTGCAATAAAGTTAAGGCCCAGGACAGCAGGATCTGTGTTGACTGTTTTGTTGACCATTTTATACCAGTGCCTAAGACAGTACATGGCACATAGCAAATATTCACTAAATATTTATTAAATGAATTTATTTAAAAAAAACAGACGATGATACAAACAGGAGAGTGGAAGTAATAGAATGAAGACTAGTCCTGATGCAACTTGACTTACTTCATTCTTCAGGGAACTTACTTGTCTTACTTCCTTCAGACAGACTATCTGGCCAATCAATCTAGAGGCTGCTATGAGTTAAGACAGGGGAGTGTCATCTGAATAAGAAGACCCCATACCAACACTGGCCACTGGATAAAAATTGAGCAGACTGTGAAAAAGTCAATGTTTATTGGATTGACAAAAAATAGGATTACCCATTAGATTATCAGAAGGCTAAAATTGTGTGTGTGTGTGTGTGTGAAAAAGTCTGAAGTATAGGCCTTGAATTAAGGAAAGAAATCAGTTGAGTAAAAATAGTTCCATGTATACAGAGAAAAAAGTAGCTTTTTGTGGTAGTAGAACATATAAAAATCTGATAGGGATATCATGCTAGTGTTAAGTGGAAAATATGTATAGAAAAGTATCTAGTAGTATCTTAATAAAGCTTAAGAGATCAATCAAAACTGTTTTTTAAATAGCTACTTGATAGAATAACTGTCACAGAAGTAAAGATTTTAAAGCTATGGTAGCATTTCAAAAAACTGGAATATGTTATAATTTTATTATATTATTTGATAATTTCTTTTCTTTTTTTTTCCAGTTGGAGTCTCACTCCATTGCCCAGGCTAGAGTACAGCGGCACACACACTCACAGCTACCCCAGTGTCGACCTGCTGGGCAGTCTTACTCCATTGCTCAGGCTGGAGTACAGTGGCACACATGCTCACGGCTACCCCAGTGTTGACTGCTGGGCTCCGGTCATCCTTCCACCTCAGTCCCAAGTAGCTAGAACTACAGGCACATGTTGCCATGCCCGACTAATTTTTTATTTATTGTAGAGACGAGGTCTCGCCAAGTTTCTGGGGCTGGTCTTGAACTCGGGGACTCAGGCAATCCGCTCGCCTCGGCCTCCCAAAGTGCTGGGATTTCAGACTGAGCCACCGAGTCCGGCCTATAATTTCTTATATTAATAGAATTTTATTATATAAAATATATATTATAATTTTATTGCGTTATTTTATAATTTAATGGTTCTGGTAAACTAAAAATCAGGTTACCTAAGGGCTAAATAAAAAAAAAAAAACTTTTTTATATGCATTATCATTAGAAATCCTTATAAATTTTGTTAACTTATACTCTCTTTTTAATGAAGTCCTGTGAAGAAGAAGTTTGGTGAGACTGACTGAGCCACATGAGCAGCAGGGCAGGTGGATGAGAGAGCTCTTCAGAAGGCTCTGGGCGGACCCTGGGCAACTTTCCTGACCTCACCGACCATCAGTCTCTTTAGCTGTACAGAATGAAATCATAGTGCCATAGGAGACCCGCAAGACCCAGAGCCCTTGAGGCATCTAGTCCTCTTTATGACATCAGTAGGCTAAACTAAAACCTTTTCCATTTCTGTGATTCTGTGATTCTTTGTTTCAGCTTTGTATTTTAACTGATGTAATAATTGTACGTATTATGGGGTTCCAAGTGATATTTAATACGTGTATACAATGTTTAATTATCAAATTGAATTAATGAGCATATTCATCACCTCAAATATTTATCACTTTTTTGTGTTAGGAACATTGAGAATCCTCTTTTCTAGCAATTTGAAACATACAGTAAGTTATTAACTATAGTTACTCTATAGTGCTATAGAACACGAGAACTTAAACCTCCTATCTAGCTGAGGTTCTGTGATTCTTAAAAATCTAGGGAGAGATGAGGTACATCTAGCCCAAGGGCATTTTCCTAGCCCAATTTTTTTTTTGGAATATGTATTTAAGTACAAAATACAAACAGAAAATTGCATATGTCATAAGTATTGTACAATGATCTTTCACAAAATGAACGCACCCTTGTAACAAGCACGCAGATCAAGAAACAGAACATTACCAGCAACCAGAAGCCCCTCTTTTTCCCAGTCCCTTCTTCCCACACCAGAGTAACAACTATCCTGATTTCTAAGAGCAGAGATTTAGCTTGTTTTTATACTTTATGTATTAAGAATAACACACTGTGTACTATGCCTTACTTTTATTTTATCCCTAGAATGCATTCTATTCACATAATGCTGCTCTGGGGTTCTGGGGCAGCAAAATCATTAAGAGCTGCAAAATATGTTAAGATGAATGAATGAATAGGTGAAAAAACGAATGAGGAATCATGAAAGGCTGTAAATGCTAAAAAACTAATTAAACTTTCAAAGGTTTGTTGTAACAGATATAATTTACTTTATGACCACACCATAAATAAACAGTGGGTAAAGTCAAAAGCAGTTTAGGTTTACTAATACACCCTTGTCAAAATTTGGACCCCTATCCTGTTCTCTACTGAAAAATGTGGTTGTTTTTTAAATGCTTGCCTCTCTCTAGCCCATTTTCTTTTCTTTCTTAATTCTTCCCTAGATGTCCACCAACATTTTAGTCATATATTCCCTAGTCTCTGCTTTTCTGCTCTGATTTAAAAAACCCAATAATGACATGAAAAAGAAAACAGAGAAATACTAAATCATATTTTAGCCATGGGTCGGGGTAAATTAAATATAAAAAAAGCTAAATTGAGTTTTGACAACTCTCATTTCAAAATATAAAATAACTTTAAGCCAAATCTCTTTGAAATATGCTGTATATCCTTCACTTTCAGTGCAAAGTATAAACTGGAAATTAAGGTGCAAACAAGGAAATACCCTTCATTACAACATAAAATCTAATTTTCTCAGCATATAGCTTCATAGCAGCTGTCATACTTACTAGTTTTGTCTAGATAACCAAATCTAAATCATTTAGGAAAGTATTAAAAAAAAGAAGAAATAAATAAATACAAGGAAGGAAGGCCTCTCGCAATGACTTATTTGAAGACCAGCTAAAGAGCACCTCCCTAAAGTGACTGAACTTTTCCTTTTTGAGCATGGTTTGTTTTAATATGAAGATATTATTTTCAAGTTAGTGAACTACAAAATATGAAACAAGACTAATATAAAGAAGTCCATTCATTTATGGATTAAGGATTTCCTTTCTAGAAGTCTACTTTTTCATATTATTTAAGTTCTCATCATTGGTCAGGTTCCTTAGAAACAGATGCTGAGAGAGCATGTAGGGTACAAGATATTAGGGAACATTTGTAAGATTTTATCAGTAAATCTGTAAAAGAAGGGAGGAAGGTCAGGTAGCATAAGAAACTGAACGGTAAGGCAAACTCAACAATGTCTCATCACAGTGGAGTGCCATGGAGCAAATGCTGCCCATCAGAGTAATTCAGTGTTAGGCTCTCAACTTGGTTACAGATATCAGCTGCCATGAGAGACAGATGGTCTCGGAAGGGCTAGCTCTTTACCGCTGAAGTTGCCTACCCTCCTTGGAGGGGGATCTGAGTGGCCTATATCCATGTCTGTCACAGTTCTTTAATAGGACATCAGCTTAAAGAAATAGTTTAATAGGTTCCAGAAGCTGACTGGGACATGAGAAGAAAAAAGATATAAGATAAACTCTAGGGTAAGTTCTCCTTAAGAATTACCTGGCTACAGACTGCTGCTTTGGTAGATGAAAATACTGAGGCATAGAGGGGAAAACTGCCCAGTCACATAGACTAGAGGAAAAAGGCTCTCTGTGTCATAGAAAAACCTGTCCTTGGCCTGAATGTGAATGACTCTCATTAGGGTATAGAGTGATGGCACCATCCTGTGCAAGAACTGGAGACAAATGAAGGCCTCTTACTGATAGGTCTGATTTATGGAACATCTCTCTCTGGGGTAGCACTGGGATCTTGGCTAGCATGGACTAATTAATCTTCACCATCTCCCTGTGAGACAGCTAGGTCGCAAAGAGCATTACCCTAAATTAAGCATTAGAAAGAATGAAGTACAATGGGATTTCTGTAACTTTCCTATAATCATTCATTAAATTAAGGAAGTAGAAGATCTAAGTATTACGGAGCTCCTTGTTGACTGTAATATTGAAGCAAATATCCCATTTTATTGCTGGCTACATTTAAACCATATTTCTCTCCATTCCTCCTCACCATCTATTATATATAATACTTCTGTATAAAAAATGAAAAATGGGATACATTGCATATTCTTCAATGATAGTGCATGAGATGGCAATCTCAGGAAAACATTCACTAACCACAGAAAACTTTAAGATTGTTTTGAGTAACAAAAATCTCACCTCAAATTTTACTCTGAATTCATTCCATGCAATAGAAATAAGTGATCATAAACTGAGGAGCAAAAATCAGGGATAGATACCTGATTAACACCATTTAATCAAATCCTCTATTGAGATTTTAATGACAACTCAAATGTGAATAAATATTTTATTTACATAACTTTTGTTTAAAATATGCCAGAAGACGGCTCGGTGGCTCAGCCTGTAATCCCACGCCTTTGGGAGGCTGAGGTGAGTGGATTGCCTGAGCCCGTGGGTTCGAGACCCACCCGGGCAGCGAGGTGGGTCTCTACAATAAATCAAAAAATCAGCCGGGCGTGGTAGCACACGCCTGTAATTCCGGCTACTCGGAAGGCTGAGGCGGAAGGAGCGCTGGAGCCCAGCAAGTCGAGGTTGCAGTGGCCGAGAGCGGCCACTGCACTCCAGTCTGGGCGACAGAGTGAAACTCCAACTCCAAAAAATAAATAAATAAATAAATAAATAAATAAAATATGCCAGACGACATACTTAATTTCTTTAAAAAAACCTTTTCCAGTTCTAGTATGTTACTTGATTAGTTTTATAATTTCAGTATCCTGGTTTTCCTAGCCTACAGGATATTGATACTCAGAACTGAAATTGACTACACAGTAATATGCTAGAAAAAGCAGGGGATACAGGAGCAGTGGACTTCAGTTTGAATCCTTCTCTGCCTCATCGTTTCTGGGGCAGTTGTTGAGCTTCCTTTTCCATGTTTACATAATGAAAGTTGAAAATGCTTTACAGGGTAACTGCAAGAATTAAATTGGATTACTATGTGAAACTTTGTATCTCAGAATAATAGCTAAATGTTTTCACTGCTTTGATATGAGTAACAGGAATATTTTGGTTTAATGCATTTGCTTTATAAAAAATAATTTCCTGGCCGAGCTCGGTGGCTCAGCCTGTAATCCCGCACTTTGGGAGGCTGAGGTGAGTGGATTGCCTGAACCCGCGGGTTCAAGACCCGCCTGGACAACCTGGTGAGACCTCATCTCTACAATAAATCAAAAAATTAGACATGTGTGGTAGCGCACGCCCATAGTTCCAGCTACTTGGAAGGCTGAGGCGGAAGGATTGCTGGAACCTTGCAGGTCGAAGCTGCGGTGGCCGGGAGCGTGCCACTGTACTCCAGTCTGGGCGACACAGTGAGACTCCAACTCAAAAAAAAAAGAATTTCCAAACACAAACTACTTTAAAATCAGAAAGATAAGCCGGGCTCAGTGGCTCAGCCTGTAATCCCGCGCCTTTGGGAGGCTGAGGTGAGTGGATTGCCTGAGCCCATGGGTTCGAGACCCGCCTGGGCAGCGAGACCTCATCTCTACAATAAATAAAAAATCAGCCAGGTGTGGTAGCATGAGCCTGTAATTCCGGCTACTCGAAAGGCTGAGGCAGAAGGATCGCCAGAGCCCAGTGGGTAGAGGCTGCGGTGGCTGGGAGTGGCCACTGCACTCCAGTCTGGTCGACGGAGTGAAACTCCAACTTAAAAAAAAAAAAAAAAATCAGAAAGATATATGAGAAAATACACATTCCAATTTTTAGAAATTGAATTAAAAATTGTAGTTTCAATAACTTTTCTAAATTTCAGATTATAATTTACCATTTTTCACATTTTCAAAATTATGAGGTGTTTGAGTTTAACTAGACATTGTAGTTTGAATGCTTAATTTATTTCAGCGTCATTCAGACTTCAACTTCTAATTCAGTACTGAAGAAAATTATGCAATTATGTAATTCTGAGAAGGCCATGTGTGTCTTCTTTCCACCTTTTTTCTCCTGTATTCCAAATCAAATGCCTAGAATCCTCAAATAATCTCCATCACTCTATCTTCTATTTTGCAGAAATCATGCAAAACCTTTACTTTGGTATTTATCTTATTTAAAATTAAGAATCATATCATCTTTGTATTTATTTCACCAAACACGAGAAAAGTATTCCTCTACTATTACTACTCTGGGCAAGTATCTTAATTCAAACATTCTTCAATTAAAATAAAAATGAGTCATCAACGTTTTGCAGGATCAATGAAGGACTGAAGTACATGTGGCTCTATAATCTGAACTTTCTGATTTACTTAGAGAAATAAAAGGCTCTTAGTTTCACCATGTTCAATCATCTGCTGGTTACCCTAAATACACTTGAATCATATGGTCTATAATCCAGAAAACGGAATAAAAGGAGGTATTGAGTAATTAGCCAATGCTCATCCAACATCTGGAAACTGCCTTTCTAAATTAAAGTGAATAGTGAACAAAAGTCTGAGGAGCAAAATATTTTAAACACAACTAATAGCGTTTTTTTACCCCATTTATTACATTTAAGTGGGTGATCTCAACTCCAAGTAATGGGCTAAGTGCACTAACTTTTCCCCACCCACCTCTTATCACACACAGACAAAAGAGACAATTTCAAGTGGGTGTCATGGTTCAGTTTCAGGCATTTCAAAATCCTCCACCACCTGCACAGGAAACTGTGACTAAAAACCAGACAGGACACCACAGAGCAGCAGCAAGGGTATAGAGCATGACTGAGAGCTAAATCTGGTTACTAGAGAGTTGAATGAAATTGGCACAGGGGATGTGGCACTCCCAGTTAAAGTCCCATGACATTTTTTCTTATAAACAGGAATTTGTAGCCAGATTTTGGTTGCCTCCACCTTCTTGCAATTCTAAGATACAAACTGATTCAACATTGAACTCAAATACTGACGATATTTAAGTGCCACCTAAGAATCAGGTACTCTGCTAGGTGTGCTGAGGATACAAACATGAGGCAAAGATCTCTGATCTCAAGAAGACTTACAGGCCAAGAAGGAACAAAAACAGATAAATAAACACTACCATACAATGAAAGAAGCACCAAAACAGAGTTTTGTGGGAACATAGAGGAGTGAATATACAATTTTACTACAATACATAAAAGAGGTAATTTGATCTGGGCTATGAAGAATAAATTAAGGGTTTTCCAGTTAGACAAAAATGAAGTAAATGTTAGACAAAAGGTATAGATAGCATGATTAACATCACAGATTCAGAAAAATATTTGGAAGGTTTATAGAATAGCAAATAGTCTGATGTACTTGCCTGTGCACAACGACCTTGATTGTGAGTGAAACATAAAAAGCTGACAAATTAGTCCTATGTTAAGAAGTGAGAACTTACTGCTGCAGAAAATGTGGGTTTTAATCAGAGGGGTGCGGTCACCTGATTTTGTTTACAAGGCAGTAAAATAGAGTAAAGTGTACAGATGTTAAGAGCATTGTGACCACCATTAGAAAGTTTGCGACTTGGGGCAAGCCCCTTGACCTCTCTTTGCCAGTTTCTTCACTATAAAACGAGGACATTAACAGTATCTACACTTCATGGAGTTCTTGAGAGATTTATACATAAAAAGTCAGAACAACATGTGGTGGCATATAGGAAGCAATACAGAAGTGCTAGCTACCAATGCTGTTTTAGAAAAATAGAGTTGATGACCTCTGGGCATCATAGAAAGACTCTTTCTCTACAATTTTTTTTTTAATTAGCCAGGTACTGCATACCTGTACTCCTACTTACTCAGGAGGCTGTAGCAGGAAGATCACTTGAACCCTGGAGTTTGAGGTTACAGTGAGCTATGATTATGCCACTACACTCCAGCCTGGGAAACAAAACAAGATCCTGTCCAAAAGAAAAAAAAAAAGACTGGGCTCAGTTCAGTGGCTTAGCCTATAATTCCAGCACTTTGGGAGGCCGAGGTGAGTGGATTGTCTGAGCCCGTGGGTTTGGGACCAACCCAGGCAACTTGGCGAGACCTCATCTCTACAATAAATTTTAAAAATACCTAGCCAGGCATGGTAGCATATGCCTGTAGTTCCAGCTACTTGGAAGGCTGAGGCAGAAGGATCACCGTAGTCCGGCAGGTCGATGCTGGGGTGGCCATGAGCGTTCCACTGCACTCCAGCCTGGGCACAGAGTGAGACTCCAACTCAAAAAAAAAAAAAAAAAGAAAGGCACGAGAGATGGAGGGAAGGAAGGAGAGAAGGAGGGAGAGAGGGAAGGAGGAACGTGAAATATGGAACCAGAGGATGAAAGACCACAGAAAGGGATGTCAATTAGGAGGTTAATGAAAATTATACATGTAAAAACTAAATGGATCTCTAAGTGCATTTTTCTGTAGAGATGACCATATTGAATAGCCATGTATCATATAAACTAACACATAATCCAAAATAGATATACATAAAAAGTCAGATGTGTGTGTGTATGTGTGTGTCCAAATGTTTTAGAGAAACTGATATGTTAGGTGACAAGTTGTAAACAAATATACTCCCTATAGACAACCTTGTAGGCACTGTATGTATAACTATAATCTGAAAGTTAGTAAGTTGGAAGGTAGATGACTGAAAATCACAGATTTTTTTCTTCTCTGTGTAAAAGAAGTCTCTTTCAGAATAAAGAAAGAGGAAGATTATGTACCCGCTCTGTGAACCCGTCTAATAATACCGCCAGACACTCAGGTCAACAGGAATAGAGGAAGCACACTGCTTCCCATCCCCCCTTCTGCCCAGAAAGTCTGTTACTGGAAAAGCTTCAGAAATCTTTACCAAAATGTCCATTTAAAAGCTTGAAATTCTATTTCTCAGAAAAATAATATTACTCTTCAGTCTAGAAATAACATCCAGGCCTCAAAGTGCTATACTGTCATTACTTCTAAAAATAAACTGAGCAAATCCAAGTCTTGAGGTCAATTTCAAATAATGTGCTACAGCAGTGAAAGAAGCAGTGGCCTTCCACTGTCCTGCTGGATGTAGTGACTCCCTGAGAGTACAGGCCTGTGCTTCCTCACCTCTCGGAGAGCTGGAAGCAATTTACCAGACAGGCCTCTAAGACAAAAGAGGCTGAGGAAAGTTCCTTCCTCTTGCTTATTCTCTGTAGACGGTACCCAGAGAGAGCAAACCAATGATAGGAGAAAGTCTCCAAATCAACCCGCCTTTCCAAATGGCATTTTAACTTTTCTCCTGGTATCCTCTAAATGATCTTTTGACACCCCTATCACCTGGAAGAATCCTTGATACTACCTTATATCATTTGACCAGATACATATAACTTACATGTCAGACTTTGAACAGGAATCTCAAGAGCCCATGAAGAATAGTAAACTGAGTCCATAAATTATGAAAAATTGAAGAAAATAAACTAAATTAGGTAATATTGCAAAAGTACTAAGTAGAGACATTTTAATTTTATGTCAATATAGTCAAGAAAAACGTTTGTTTACTAGAATAAACAATGGTTATCTTTGTTAATGAGTATAAACATTTAACTAATATTTCCTCATTTATTTCTGTGAATATTGGCAACTAAAAATATAAATTTAATAAATGAATAATGAATGAATGAATGCCAAAACACCAAGGTGCACTTGCTAAGCAACACTTTGTTACTAAAATTTAAATTAATTTTTATCTTGAAAGAAAAGGAAATAATTTCTCAAGGTATTTTCAAATAAAGTTCAAATAATTGTAGCTTATCTACATAGAAAGGTGTACTGTTGTACACCTTAACAGTGTCAGTCTCTGTAAATTTTCTAATTTTTCTATAAAATTATCATAAGCAGCATATGGTGCTTATGTATCTGAAAAAGTACAGACACACCTATGTTCTCAGGTATTTTGTTACAAAAGTAAAGTAAAAAAGTTTTACTTCTCCTTTTTGCTAACAATAAATTGTCAAAATCTCAATCTATCCTTCTAATTGCCATAATGATTCTAACAGTTCTTTAGTATCTTCTTATGAGATCATTTTTATTACATCTATGCATTTACCTTAAAATTTAAGAAGGAAGCACACAGTTTACTTCTGGAATCACTTTATTTAATTTAAAAGAAATTAGAAATTTTGGATATTAAATCTGTTAAAATTCTGAGTCACAACTCAAGCATCTGGAGTCCTACAACGCTCTAGATATATTTTGAATATGACCATTGAGAAAAAGATTCTAGCCCCGATTCTCAATAAGAGAATCATTCTTTTCCTTATTGGTTAGTGTGAGGTTTTATGCCAACTTTCAAGAATTTTAATACAAATTTATTAAGTGTCTTTCTTGTTTACAATATAGGGATCTGCACACACACACACCAAATTGCTCAAATAATGATTATAAATTTAAGAAAAAAATAACATGGTCCAGTGCTATGACTCACGCCTGTAATCCCAGCACTTTGGGAGGCCAAAGTGAGAGGACTGCCTGAGCCCAGGGGTTCAAGACCAGGCTGGGCAACTTGGTAAGACCTCATCTCTACAATAAATCAAGAAAAATTAGCTGGGCATGGTGGCACATGCCTGTAGTTCCAGCTACTTGGAAGGCTGAGGCAGTAGGATCACCTGAGCCCAGCAAGTCAAGGCTGCGGTGGCTGTAAAAAGTGTGCCACTGCACTCCAGCCTGGGAGACATAGTAAGACTCTGACTCAAAACAAAAACCAACCAAACCAACAAACAAAAAAAATAAGAGAAAGGGAACAACAACAAAAAAATCCTCACAATATAAAACTCCAGATTAATGGATAGAAGTTTCCCCAGAAGGGAATATATGGTGTATATATAAATGAGTATAAACATTTAACTAATATTTCCTCATTATTTCTGTGAATATTGGCAACTAAAAATATAAATTTAATTAATGAATAATGAATGAATGCCAAAACACAGAAGAGAATATATGTGTGTGTGTATATATAATATTTATATTAAAATGTTTACAAAATTCACTTGGGAATGTAGGACCACATGCATTCGCTTCTTTGAGTTTATACTGATTTGTACTGGTTTTGACCTTTCCTAACCTAAGTACAGGAAATTTTAACCTTCTCTCCCATTCTCCGTTTGAGAGAAAATCTAACAGCCCCCTTTAGATTTTTAGCCACATGTAACTGAAGTGGAGGAAAATATATTTTGGAGCATGTAATAAACATTTTATATATTCTGGTATTCTGTTTCACATCATTACTAAGTTACAATCAATGACAGAAAAACCCTAGCAATAAAGTGGGTGATAGGACTTTCTTTTTTTTTTACTTGTACAAATTTATGAGGTACATGTTCAATTTTGTTACATGCATGGATTGTGTACTGGGATGTTTTTTAATTGACAAAACATCAATTAGCCTTAAAAGTCATTTTGCGGGGGGTCTATGGTTACAAACCATCTTCCTAAGGGCAAGCCAGGTTATCAATAAAATCCAATTCAAATAGTTTAGCCAACTTGCATTAAAAAAAAAAAAGCTGATATCCTAAAAATCTGTTCATCCCTTTATTAGGAGCACTAGTGACTGAAATGGGCCAGTGGACATAGTCCTTCAACTCAGAATCAACAATAAAGTCAGACAAAGGGTAATAAAACAGTTTGCTTATAAGAAAGCAAATTTGCTTATGGTCAAACAAGGAAAACTTCAGTCTCTAAAGCTTTTTATCTGGCATATGCTTTGTAAGAAATAAGAAACTCAAGAATTCCTTGGACACCTAACCACCAGCTGAAAATGGGTAGCTTCTGACTGTTCTTATCAGTAACACAAAAGCAGCCAAATACAAATGGGCTATTTTTATGCTCTCCTTGTCCTTAAGATGAAATATTAAACCATCAGGCACTCTGTTATCTACATCCCTTGTTGGTTCAATCTCACAGAGAAGCTCACATAAACACTGCAATTTTCAGATGGCTCTCTATTACAAAATGATATGTGAATTAAAACTTCTAAAGCACTATAACAAAATAATGATTATATTTACGAAATAAAACACACATACACACACAAATAAAACAGTCATTTGGTGGATCAGGGTCAGCAAAGGAAAAGATTTAATTCTCTTAATTACCAAAAAATTACCTATTTCCTATAGTTGCTAAATTTGAAAAAGACTTCTAGAAAATTCTGCATTCCAATGTAATCTATCAAAACTATGTCTATTGCAAAGCAGTCCAAAACGCTTGCAATCTGAAAGCAGCATGAGGCAAACTAATGGATCTCACCTTTACATTGCATATCTGCCAAACATGCATCCTTCACAAGGAGGTATGTTCTCAGAATTTCATCTGGTTACTTACCTCATTCAAAAGGGCTTATAAGCTTTAGGAGGAAGGAATGTGCATTCTCCTTTCTAACTATGCCCAATCTTTAAATATGTGAGAATAAAATATCTTTCCACCATTTTCCATTTAAATGACATGCTTTCTGCTATATATATACTTGACATTAGAAATGATATAGTAACCTGCATCTATTTACACAATTTTATCTCCAGGTACACGTTTCTACAACTTGTGTCTCTAGCCTGACATCTGTTCTGATTTCTAAACATTTTCAGTTGCCAGAGGTCCATTTCCAGATAGCTGTCCCACAAAGCACCTCAGAAGCACTCTCCACAGAACTCAATTCATTCTCTTCCAATTCTGCTGCTCCAACTTGCTCCCTCACTTTCACCTCCTTGCTTCCCTTCATCTACATATGCAACAGAATTGTCGACTTTTTGACCCTACAATCTCTCTCAAATTCATCTCACCTTTGCCTTCCATCTTCCAGTGACCTAGGACACATCATTATTGCTTCTTGTTTAAAAGGTTAAGATGGATTTATAACCATTTTCAGTCTCTCAAATTGGTCCTACACCCAAAAAATGATGACTGAAGAAAAAAAGCACAAAAACAGGTTAACATATAAGGAAGAAGCAAAAAAACAAAGAGGAATGAATGCATTTTTAAAAAATGGTCAAAAGGATAAATTAGAACAAAAGGAACGAGAAAGAGAGGGGAGAAGGAGAGATGAAGATCCAAAGAAGTAAATTACTTTCCAATTCATTTCCTACTCCTGCCAGACACTTAGAAAGAAGGCTGTCCCCCTCCAGCCTCAACTGAGCACAAAGCTGTCTGATGCTGAATAACCACCACACTAAATTCCATCTTTAAAAACACACTATTAATGAGAGAACGCTACATCCAATATATAATTATGTGTAAGTATATAACTGGATCTGTTGCTATCTCAATTATTTACCAAGTATTTAAAAATATAAAAGTAGACAATGTTCCGAAAAACAAGTCAAACCATCAATATTGAACACCTCCCCATGGTGTGATAGATATATGCTGCAGTACTCCTCTTTAGGACTAAGGTACTCACTCCCCAGATGATGGAGATGGCTGCCCTCAGCTGAGTCCTTTTTCTAGGGACTGCTCTCTGCTACAGATAGTTGCTTCACTGAAGGCCATGCATGGCTATAAAGACCTGGCCCCCAGTCTAAAAGTGGGACAGTTCTGAAGGGTTATCCCTTGCCCCCACTGAGCCTGCTGTAAGATAGACCAAGGCTTCTCTTGGGATGTATTACAGTTCCAATTTCTGACTCTGTCCAGTTCTCCAGCTTCACTCCCTGCACTTCCTGCAAATCTCTACCTCAGAGTTTATTTCAGGGGGAACCCAACATAAGACTTAAGGTCTAAGTTCCTACTAGACTGGCCATTTCCTATCTCTCCAACCTCATTTCATTCCACTCTCCCATTTGCTCATTATACTCCAGACACATTAGTGCCCTCTCTTTTTCTCCATCCTGCCCTTCTTACTCTTGTCTCAGGGACTTTCCATTTCCTTTCTTCTCTGGCTGAAATGTTTTCTCCTTGGCTCCTCCATGGGTAGCTCCTCTTCAGCATTCAAGTTTCTGGCTCAAATGTTACCAACTCACCTTCTTTTACTGCTCTCTCACACCAGCATCTTATTTATCTGAATCATATCACATTCTCTATTTCCTATTTACTTCCTTAGTAGTGCTTACCATAATCTGAAATTATCACATCTTTATTTGATTACTTGTGTTTTCTCTGTTCCCACCCCCTGCCATTCTTCTATTCTCACTAGAATGCTAACTTCTTAGAAGCAGGGAATTCATTGTTAGGTTCATCATTGTTTCCCCAAAGACTAGAAAACTGCCAGGCATATAACAGGTACTCAGTAAATGTTTTTTGAACAAATGGAACTACTTCATAAGAATTAGGTTTGAATGTCATCAATTCCATGGTGGGGAAAGAGGCAACATGGAAGAAGGTCCATGCAAAAACAAAATGTTTTCTAACTAGTCTTGAACAATTTCCATACCAGTCTTAAACAAGTTTCAATTTGAATTTATTCAATACATACTCATTGATTTCACTATGCTCTTTGTAGTTTGCTAGATTTATAAGCTATCATGAGGCTAAAATTCAAGAACTGATGTTCTGTATGTGTCATTAGTTTCCACATAGTCTTAGGCCAATTGTCTTCTCTTTCTGAACATTTCTCTATTGATACCAGTAGAAGATCACACAGGAAATATAAAGGGATTATTTGTGAATACTCTGAGGACCAAAATCCTTAGACACAAACTAAGATTAATTGATTGCACTAAAGAAGTTATTATAAACAGAGAATAATTAAGATTCACAATTGTCTTGGGATTTACAGCATAGAATATTTTTCTTTCTTTTTTTTTTTTTTTTGAGTTGGAGTCTCACTCCTTCACCCAGGCTGAAGCTTAGTGGCACGCTCAAGGCCACCCCAGCGTCGACCTGCTGGGCTCAGGTGATCCTTCCACCTCAGTCTTCCAAGTAGCCGGAACTACAGGTGCGTGCTACAACGCCCGGCAAATTTTTTGATTTATTGTAGAGATGAGGTCTTGTCAAGTTGCACAAGCTGTTCTTAAACCCATGGGCTCAGGCAATACTCTAGCCTCGGCCTCCCAAAGTGCTGGGATTACAGGCTTGAGCCACCACACCTAGTCTGGAATATTTCTTAATAGCATGCTCTGGATTTATAATAATCCAAAGGCATTACAGCAATTAACCATCATCACTGTCACAAAAAGATACTAAAGAATGAAACAGTTTCCATTAAAATTAAAAAGACATGGGTCACCCATCACAACACTTTGAAAAACTAGGAGACTGAAAGGCTGTCTATTCTGCATGTACTCCTAGATTTATGCACCATAGCTGCTCAACCAATACTTTAGAACACGAAGATACATATTTTAAAAGAATAAAGCTAGCTGGGCCTCCTAAATTGGTAGACTGACTGGAAAGAAGAGTATAGCCTGATGGTAGAATAAAGGCAATGCCATCAGGCTAAGTAGATTTTTCTGAGCTAGTCATTCTATAGATAAACCTACATTAAAAGGAGTAAATGTTCCTGAATGGCTGGGAAAATCCCAATTACATTTGCCACACTTAAATGGGTGGTGAGGGAAACTGGCCAAATTATGTAATTAATCTTCTGTAAAGTATGGTCAATGAATATAATTCTGTATTGTACTTTAATGACATTTTCTTCCTACTCCTGAAAAGGACAAAGCAAAAAACCATTGCATGAGAAGAATAAAGTCAACCATGAAACAATTACATAAGCAAGAATGAAACCGCCACTGAGGAAATCACTGAATAATTTAAGAGTCCTTTTGCTAAGTGCCTTAATCTTCAACCTCTTACTCTCTAAGAAAGGATGATCTCTAGCTCTTTGGGCTCTTTCATAAATTCCAAGTACCTTGTCTCTGCATAACAGTTTTCTATTGACTGTATTTATTCTATTCATAAACTAAGATACCAATTCAACCCTATGTGAGAATGCAAACAGGCATCCAGTATCCTTAGACTGCCTGATTAAAATATTTAAAATAAGTAACATCAATTTGATAATATCATTCATTAAATAGAAATATGTCTATAATCTTCAAAGTTTGTGAACATTGAATAATATTGAATTTTGATGATTGGCATTTACACAGAAGTACTATAATTCCTGCGTCCCCAAATAGTCATAGAAAATACACATGTACAAAACACTTGGAAATAAATATACACACTGATATTATTCACTGGAGAGAAGTGTATGGATTTTACTTATTCCTAGGAACATTATCTTTATTGACTATTTTTTAAAACAAATATTGTATTCAAGTTCTATTACATCATAAAGTCACAGGGTTCATGAAAGTTTTTACTTTTACTTCCTTCAGGCAGGAACCCACAGGAACTCATTTATGTTCCTTTTGACCAACAGGAGATGTGAAAAACAAATAAAACAAATCTGTAGCAGCTGACTGAGCTGGTTCTAAGCTAACCTTTCTGAGGAATACCATCCATAGCACAAAGAGCAAGGTATTCTGAGTAAGGGGTCAGGATAAGAAAGCCAATCCTCAATAATCTCTTCAAGCAGCAGTTCTGGCCAGTGTGATCTCATTATGTTGTAAAAAGCAACACTGTAAAGTTTATGGGCTCCAAAGCTGCCATAAAAAATTCCTAGGAGACCAGCCTGGAAGTAAAGAAAGCCAAAGAGGGCCTTAGCTAGTTCTACTAAATTCCAAAACGCAAACAGATTTTTTGAGACTTTATTGGTGTAAGGTATTTAAAATGCTGCCTTTTATTGGTAGCTTCAGTTAAGCCCTTGCTAAAGATTAACTACTCACTTGCTAAGACCCAAATACTACTCTGGTTCTGATCTTCATGGAGAAAATGGAAACGGCAAGTAAAGGAAAGGCAGCAAGTGTCAGAGGAGAAAGAACTAATGTTCTATTTCCTTCTGCTTATGTCTAAGTGTTTCTCATATTCCTTGCATTCCAACTGAGATAGAAATGTTTGTTTTTCGAAAGGTGGGGTTCTATCAGAAATTTTTGCTTAAGATCTAGTAACTTAGAAGTATGTTCTGTGAAGTTTGAGTTCAGATAAGGTTACAACCAAACGTAAGTATTAAAATAAAACAATATTTTATTATCAATAAAAATGTTTTCGTCTAGATTAAAGTTGTTTGGACATCATCCACAAAAAATATTTTAGTCTTTCTTACACTACCTAAAATTTTTTTCTAATTTTAATAGCTATTAAAATGAACCCAAATAGAAAGACATATCTGCTATAAACTGTTCTATAAAGCATCCCAAAGCTAAATGAACATAAGTTTTATTTGTATTCACTTTCCCTCACACATGCTAGAGTAGCATTACCAAGCAAAAGCCAAAACTCTCCTCTCCTATATACAAACTTTTCATGTTTGATAGTCTTTAAAAATCTTTCATGAAAATGAAAGATGCATTCATTAACCATATTAGCTAGCAGTTTATCAGGGGACAGGAGGATTGATCCAGGGATGTAAGAACCAGCCAATTTGTCCAGAGAATGGAAATACCATATGATATCATCTGACCTCAAACTTTAGGAGTTTCCTGACCCCTAGACCAATGGAGCATGAAGATACACTAAAGACTTCAGGAAAAGGAAGATCTAGTTTCTTACCCACTGCTGGTTTATTAATGAAGCATTAATACAAACGTTCATTAATGCTTTCAGCTCTTACAGTTCAACTGCCTTTTAAGTGTCACTGATGTGTTTATGATTTGAAAAGTTAATAGTAAAGAAAAAAGGCGTCTTGCAAACTACTAAAAATGAATGAAAGCAAACATCTGGGCTTACAAGAGACTCTTATTTGGGGAATGTGAGTCACATGTTCACAAACTTTAGTGAGAAGGGGGAAGCAGGTTTGATGAGAACACCTCCCGAGGATATCACCAAAACCTGTGGGTATTGGATGGACTGGAGGGGCAGATCCCATCTGCTGTGCACTCCACCTACCCTGAGCTGCATTCCATCTACATATGATGAAAAGAAAGCAATTCATAAGAACATTGTAAAAACTACGAAAAGAAATTTTAGTATATGTCATAGTACACAACTAAGGCACAATTCAAAGCTGTCTTACATGTGCTCTAATTGGTTTGCCTGTGTGAGGCCAGGCTCTCTGCTAATTAGCAAATTTCTTGAGGCTAGAAACTTTTAGTAATATTTCTCGTATATTCTCAGTACAGGCAGTGTTCTATACATGTTTATAGGTTGATTCATGAATTATTAGCAAATAGTTGATGCAAAAATAAATACTTCTAACAAAAGGAACATGAAAATAAGTTTCCAACTTTCTATTTAGAACATGATTTGATGACAACCTACAAATTGCCAAGAAGAATCTTTCACCTCACTACAATGACTATTTACTCTGATCACATCTCAAAGTGAGAAAAGAAAACTAGAATGTTCCTCCACACCCCCCAAGCTGAATGATAACTGCCAATACTACGGCCATTTTGGAATGTATGGGTTGGGAATACGGGTAAGAGAATAAGTAAAATAAAGAAAGAGAAACTAAGGGGATAAAAGATAGGAGAAGGTCAGAAGGAATTTCCAGATAATTTGCCATCCAGTCTCAACAATTCAAATACTAACTCTATATTGACAGGCCCAAATTTACATCGGCAACTCTGATCGCTCCCCTGAATTTCAGACTATATCCGAGAGTCAGCTCTTTATCTCCATCTCAATGACTAAAAGGCATATCAAATTTAACATGTCCAAACTAAGCTCTTGTTCTTTCTCTCCAAACCTACTGTTCCTGAAGTGTTGTCCGTGTGAATAAATGATAATTTCATCCTTCTAAATTGCACAGGCCAAAAACCTTATCCGTGATGCCACCCTTCCCCTCATGCCCCATACCTAATTTATCAGTAGCTCCTAAGGACTCTGCTATCAAAATATAATGAGAATCCAGTTTCTTCTCACCACCTCCCCTACATCCACCCAGGTCCAAACCAGCACTGTGTCTTACCTGGATCACTTTAATAGCCTCAATTTGTCTCCCTGCCCCTGCCTTTGCTCCCCTGCAGTTTATGTGCAACACAGCAGCCAGAAAAATCCTGTTGCCTCCTAATTCAGATAATGCTATCCCTGCACACAAAATCTTCCAAAGGGTCCCAATCTCACACAGCATAAATGACACCTCTCTGGCTATGATCCACAGTGCCCTTACCTGGTCTGTGGCTCCCCTTACCTGGTCTCTGTGAGTTTACTGTTCCTTAAATATATTAGGAATGCTAGTATCTCAGGACCTTTGCACCTCCTGCCCCTCTGCTTAGAAAGTTCTCCCCACAGGTATACACATGGCTCCTTTCTTTCCTTATTCAAAGTTTTTCATCCAAATGCATCATACTAAATGAGGTCTTTTCTAACCATCATATTTAAATTTGCAACCACACCCCTACAAAGGCACACATGTGCACACATACGTGTGTACATATATATCCCTTAGCATCTTCTCTTGCTTCACTCTTCTCCTCAGCCCTATTACCATCCCACAAACTAATATTTTACTTATGACTAAAATGTAAGCTCTATGGGGACAGATATTTACTTCTGGTTTGATCCCTGCTCTACTTAGGATGGTGCCTGACAAATAGCAAACAATCAAAAACTGTTTGTTTAACAAATTGGTAGACCCACTAAGAAGCAAGTGTGAGGAATTAAAGTCTCTGCACAAACAATAGCTTATAATAAATCTTAAGTCATCTCTCCTGCCTCTTGAGAGTTGTTATTATTCACCTTACTAATAATCTGTTAATAGCAGTTATTAAGTAAATATGTCTGTGTGGTCCAGGGGCAGCTCTTGCTTTCTCATCTTCATCACAGATGAGACAAAATTTATACAGAAGCAGCACAGTAATAACAACTAACATTTGAATGCTTACCGGATGCTAGGCACTGTTCTAAGAATTTTAGTGGATTATTCAGTCCTCACAACAATTTCAAGAGGCAGGCTTCTACTTCATTATTTTTAAGAGAAGAACACAGAGACATAGAGACTTTAGAAATGTTCACAAGCTAGGAAGTGAAAAAACCAAGACTCCAAATCAGGTCATCTGTCTAGAGGCCATTTTCTCAACTCCAGCATCTATCAAATGGAAAGACAGTTCCATTATGGAGTACAGTGAAGTTAATGCACAAGAAAGTTCTGAGGTAGACTGCAAAGCAGCGTATAAGAAACAATACTTGGCTATACAAAGAAGCACAATGTCTGTTAACTTCCAAAGAGTCTGGGTTTGGTACAGGAGGCAGTAGTGACCTGCTGTAATTGAGCCAGGAGGTCAGTGGTGCTGGCTAAGGGTCTCATTATAAGTACACAAACTCTGGCCTCAAGGTTTTGAAAAGATTGAAGAAAGAAGAGAAGGCAAAATGTACATACGGAAACACGTACATGTAAGAGCATAAAGACAAAAAAGAATGCAATCATTCACTCATTTGTTCACCAGTTACTCTAAGCCTCCTATACTACAGGCACTGTTGTATGTACCAAGAGCACTGAGAACCAGTGCATGATCCCTGTGTTTGAGTTCATCTCCTGATATAGGTAGCTACAGAGGAGTGACAAAGAGGGCAGCCTAAAGAGACCAGATGAAGCAGGGGAAAGTTGTGGGAGAACACTGGGGGAAGAGGTCAATAGACAAGAGATTATGGAGGATTTTGTAGGCCAGGAGTTTGAATTTGGCTGTAAAAATATGTTAGTTATATGTTTCTGAGATACACAATAAACATTTTTTGAAAGAAGGAATCACTGTTCTAAAATACTTATAAAGACCTAGCCTAGAATCTGCTTTTCTTTTTTCTGTGCTTGGATAATTATTGCAACAGAGAAAATCATTTGCTAGAATCTCTCAACCCACCAATAATCTTGGAAAATATGAGAAGGATTCTTTCTGACCATACTAAGCCAGTTCTCATAAGAAATGACTCATTTAATACCTCTCTGTTCTGAGATACCTACAAAAAATTCCAAAACACAGCTGATTTTTTCCTCTGAAAATGACACCCTCAAATAGAAGTCCTTGGAATTGATCAAATAGCTTATTTTCTCCTTGAATTAAACTCCTAAAAACCACTGCAGAAGCGTTTAAAAGAATCTACTTTCCCCTTCCTTCCTGCTTACAAAACTAGCCAGCCACAATGTTTAGTCTTCCAGGTGACACAGAAAAGATCATTTATAAATGGCAGTGCAGATACTCCTCAACATCTGAGGGGGTTACATTCTGGAAACCCATCATAAGTTGAAAATATTCTTGCCGGAGTCCAGCTCCAGCAGGTCAATGTTTCCTGAAAGAAGGACGACATTGGCGCAGAAGAAAAAACTTGAACGCTGACTCTACTGCAAGTAGGACAAATGCCAATTTATTGTCTTTTCCAACTCCTTTTATACTCTACATGTTTTTTGTTTCCAAGGCAATCAGTTACAATTTAATGGACTGGACAGGCAATGTATCTTTGTTCATCCTGTTTTGATCTTAAAACATTATCATCCTAAACATTAACTATAAGTTTTATAAACTTCTAACTTTTTTTAATGATTACCATTTCTTAATGTCCATACAAAAACTTACTTATTCCTATAACTATTACATTATAAATCACTACCAAGTTCTAAGCACTATAATTGCACATAGATTAGCAAGTCACACCTGTGACCTTACACAGCAATTTGCAACTAGCTGTGGTAAAACAATATTTTCAAGGTTTCTTAGGGCAAGTTGTCCTGACTAGTTTTCCCTAATTTCACACCTGGTGTTTACAATCTGCATAAATTATTTCCTGCCAGGGAGAATGAGCTTTAATGTTTGTAAAACAAAAGGTCTCAAGGGCTCAAGTCATCTCAGTTACAATCTCTAACCAGAATTACAAGCCTCCTTAACAAAGGGAAGTAAAGGCAAGGGTACTCTAATATTTATGTGATTGTTAATTTTTTAAGCATAATATACCACATGTAGAACTTAAGAAATTAAGTAAATGTAATTTTTGCATTGGCACTCTTCCTAAAAATACAAACTGTAGCTTCTCAAATTTCTCCAATTAGTCGCCAATCAGAAAAAATAAAATCTTGCAGGTAATTATCTACCCACATATGATATTTAAAATCTCTATTGATAATTTCCTGGCAAGGCCAGTGAGTTCCCTGACAAACATTAAATCGAGCACTTTCTGATTTTTTACACTTTTCTCAACTACAATATTTAATCAAGTGATTGCATGGTTTAATACCAGGAGGCCAGGGACGTGGAAACATAGGGAGGAATTCAAATGAAGGGAAGGTAATTTTTCATGAATTCCCCTCTTGCCTTTTTGCAAGGGGTAGTGGAGGTGTGAGTGGAATTTTACTTTCCATCCTCAGACTGTACAGAACTTTTCAGCTGCACCAATAACAAAAGTAGAAGAAGCAAGGGTCTCAGCTGCCCAGGTTCGCTTTGCGACCTGGGGTCTTCAGCCCCCTGGACTTTGTCAGCAGGCAGGCCTCCATGGCTGGCTCCCAACATATTCTTAAGGTAAAGATAGCTTAGCCTTGCAAACATCTTAGCTTAGTCTAGACTATCTTAAATATGCTCAGAAAACTTATATTAGCCTGCTGTTGGGTAAAATCATTTAACACAAAGCCTATTTAATAATAAAGTGTTGAATATCTTACATAATTTATTGAATACTATACTAAAAGTAAAAAAAAATAATGGTTGCATGGGTAATCAAAATACGGTTTCTAAGAATGTATATCACTTCAAAAATTGGTAAGTCGAACCATCGTTAAGTCAGGGACCATGTAGTCAATACTTTTATTCTATGTTCTTATTTGACTTGATGTGTACATATAACTAATGATCTCTCTGTGCCTCAGATTCATAACCCATAAAATGGAAACTTCAATAGATATACTTTGTATAGTTTCAGTGATAATTTAATAAATAAATACATGTCACATTTTTATTTACATGTCACAATAGTTCCTAGCCCACCATAAGCACTCAGTAAAATGTTGGTTATCATTATTATTATTATCTTATGTACCTTTATTTTATAGAGGTCTATATGTTAATTTAAAATATTATACAGGCCGGGCTCGGTGGCTCAGTCTATAATCCCGCGCTTTGGGAGGCTGAGGTGAGTGAATTGCCTGAGCCCGCGGGTTCAAGACCCGCCTGGGCAACTTGGCGAAACCTTATCTCTACAATAAATTAAAAAAATTAGCCGGGCATGGTAGCACGTGCCTGTAGTTCCAGTTACTTGGAAGGCTGAGGCAGAAGGATCACTGGAGCCCAGCAGGTAGAGGCTGCAGTGGCCAGGAGCAGCCACTGCACTCTAGTCTGGGCAACAGAGTGAGACTCCAACTCAAAAAATAATAATAAGCCAGGCTCGGTGGCTCAGCCCGCGTCTTTGGGAGGCTGAGGTGAGTGGATTGCCTGAGCCCGCGGGTTCGAGACCCACCTGGGCAGCGAGACCTCATCTCTACAATAAATCAAAAAATCAGTGGGCGTGGTAGTGCATGCTTGTAATTCCGGCTACTTGGAAGACTGAGGCGGAAGGATCGCCGGAGCCCAGCAGGTTGAGGTGGGCTGGGTGACAGAGTGAGACTCCAACTCAAAAAAAAAAAAAAAAAAAATAGTAATAATAATAAAATAAAATATTATACAAGTATATTTACTGCTAAACAATTCAAATAGCAAAGAAGAGGAAAAAGTAAACATGAACATCTCTTCATGCCCATCCCTGACTCCCTTAATCCCACTTGTTAGATGAAACAAGCAAATTGTGGGACAATTTATATAGTGCAATCCAATGTATGGGTATACAGATATGTTACCTGTCATAAAATATGTCTGGAAGGACATGCTCACAAATATACCTTTGGAGAGTGGGATTAAGAGAGTCAAGGATGGAGAAGAGAGGATTTGCATGTTTACTTTTTCTATGCATTCATACACTTTGGAGATTATGTCTGGATAATAAATCTAAAGTGTGCCTACTGGATCAATGGTTATATCTAAATTGCCATTGGCTAAATATTGCCCAACTGTCTATAAGAAATGATATACTTCAGTAGTATTCTACCAACTAAGAACAAATATGGTGTGAACCCTGGGCTTATCTACCGGTAGCTATGGGGGCAGAGTTTCCCACTCCCCGGGCACTGGCCCATGGTCTGCTAGGAACTCAGCCCCACAACAGGAGTCAGCAGCAGACAAGTCAGCAAAGCCTCATCTATGTTTTCAGCGCTTCCCGTCACTCACGTTACTGCCTGAACTCGGCCTACTCTCAGATCTGCAATTGAGTTAGATTCTCACAGGAGTGCGAAACCTATTGTGAACTGTGCATAGAGGGATCTAGGTTGTGTGCTTCTTATGAGAATATAATGCCTGATGATCTGAGGTGGAGCTGAGGCACTGATGCTAGCGCTAGGGAGCAGCTGCAAATACAGTGAGGTTTGACTGCATATCCGCACATACCCCCACTCCCGTCAGTGGAAAAACTGTCTTCCACGAAGCCGACCCCTGGTCCCAAAAAGGTTGGGGACCACTGCTATAGGGGATTGATTACGACATCAGCCTTAACAGACCAGCATTGCAGACATTTGCTGGCAAATAGTTGGAGGGGGGGAGAGTATATCTCTCATAGTCTGTAAAATTAAAGTAATAACCATTATGAAAAATGTTACTTTTATTATGTTTTTCTGATATCCTTCTTATCTTTTACTATTTGCAACACCACTCACACACCTGAACTACCAAGATTCTCTCTTTCCAATGTATTCTCAGCAAAAACAGTGATAAATTTAAGTACTGTCAATTCTTTTTTTTAAGAGATAGGATCTCATTATGCTGCTCAGGCTGGTTTTGAACTCCTGGGTTCAAGCAGTTCCAAGTGGGCCTCCCAAAGTTCTGGAATTATAGGCATCAGTCACCATGCCCCTTTTAATATTTTGTAGATACTCAAGCATATAATTTAAGTTTAATAAGAGGTCAGTTCTGCTCTAACATCAGTCTAGAAGCTCTAGAAAACAGGTGACACTATCACATTCTTACTTTCTTCTTCTGTCCCTTTTTTCAATCTCCTTCCATGGTCAATCAGTAGTTTACATAATCTGTAATCATTTTATTCCCATCCTCAAGAAAAATAATAAGATTGATGGAGAATACAAAACAGTCCTACATCAAAATAACAAAACAAAACACACTTTGGGAACTCCAATATAGTATATGGAGAGAATATACATAAAATATCACTTTGAACGTAGAGAACAATTTTTTCTGATGTAAATTTAAATTAAGAAAATCAGCCGGGCTCGGTGGCTCAGCCTGTAATCCCAGCACTTTGGGAGACTGAGGTGAGTGGATTGCCTGAGCCCACGGTTCGAGACCCACCTGAGCAACTTGGTGAGACCTCATCTCTACGATAAATCAAAAATTAGCCAGGCGTGGTAGCGCGCGCCTGTAGTTCCAGCTACTTGGAAGGCTGAAGCAGAAGGATCGCCGGAGCCCAGTAGGTCGAGGCTGCGGTGGCCGGGAACGGCCACTGCACTCTAGTCTGGGTGACAGAGCAAGACTCCAACTCAAAAAAAAAAAAGAAACTTAATCCTATATATCTGCATTCATTATATATATATAATATCTGCATTCATTATATGCAGGCATTATGGCATAATTCCTTTCAAGTGGAGAAAATTACCATATACAGACATAGTATTTCTTTCTCCTCATGGTTCTCAAGATTGCAACATTTGTAAGAGTGTACGCTATTTCAACTCCTACTGAGTCACTGATATTGGTTCTTTTTACGATATATATAAAACATCTTAACTTGTATTTTGATAAGCCAAAGGCAACACTTTTTAGGAAAAAAATATATGAGCAAGAGGCAGTCAGCTTTTTAGAAAACTGCTAGGTACTTTTATCATGGAAATGTTCCTTGGGAACTATGAGTCATGGTAAAAAGCTAGTTCTACTATTTGTTGATTTCATTTCAATGATTACGTACTTAAGCATCCTACACTCCTGCTTGTCTATAATATCTCCATCTGGTATTTTCCGAATATCAAATATTATTAAATTGTTTCTGTGGAAACACAAGTATATAATATTTAATGGGTAGCTGAAACTAAATTTATTTCAGAGGTACTGACTATAGCCAGTCAAGACTAAGGCTAATTTTTGTAAAACATCTAAAGAAAACCTGCCAACTTTAAACAGGCAACCACTTCACTCCCATCAAAGGGTTATTTTTAATAAGCTCATAAATGTATGCCTCCTATCTTTGTTTTTGTCAATGAAATTTAAGTAAAGTATATGCCACCAATTCATAATAAAAGGCAAGGGGGCATAATTCCTTTCAAGTTGAGAAAATTACCATATACAGACATAGTATTTCTTTCTCCTCATGGTTCTCAAGATTGCAACATTTGTAAGAGTGTACGCTATTTCAACTCCTACTGAGTCACTGATATTGGCTCTTTTTACAAGATGCTAAAATCTAGTTTTGTGTCACACTTCCCAGTCCTGGTAGCAAAGCGTTCTCCCTTAGGTTTATATAACAATATCAAATATCAACAACAAAATAAAAATACGTCTCTCCAAACTAGATGTAAAACTATGAAGGAAACAAACACTGGCGGCCCCAGGTAAACTACTCCAACTACCTCTCTAGGAAGACCACAAAATTCAGTGTTTCCCTTCCTGTTGCTGGTTGTGAGCAACTCTGTTTTCCTTGAAGAAGAGGAAAAGAAAGTGGTCTCAGCAAACTGGCAAGGGTAGGCTCAGCTGTGTCTACTGGTTTAAGGAAAAATCAGAGTGGGTAAAATGTCAGGCAGCCCTTTGGATGAGTCTAGGATACCCTAGAAGAGCACCTTTCTCTCCCTCTTCAGGAATAGACTAACAGCAGGAAACCTGATCCAGCCTTCAGAAAAGATCTACAAGAATATATCATCAGAATAATTACAAGTTCTCAAATTTCAACTAAAAAGGTTTCAGGTAAATAATGTATTCAACCATCACTTACTGATGATGCATGACATCAAGGACTGATGAAAAATTAGGAGAGAAATGGATATATTTTTCTTTAACAATTTCTGTTCCCTATAATCCATACTTCTCTTTACTAGATTAATTCTCTGAAAGCACTGTTTTCTTCATACCACATCCCTGCTCAAAAGGCTCCCTGCTCTCGTCAGAATAAATCCCCTTTGGAAATCTTATAGCCTATCATTTCCAACAAAGACATAGCGCACTGTCCAGGAAATTAACATCATTAACTCCCAAAAGAGCTTTAATTTGTTCTTTCCTCTGTCCCTTTGTTCACCTAACTCTCAACAAAGAGAATGCTATTCACCTTTCTGCCCATTGCTGGTTGCAGTAACTCAGTAGTAGAAGATTGAGTTAAGGTTTGGTATATAAAATGTTTATTAGAGAATGCCTTCGGGATCAATATCTGAGTAAAGGAGAGGAAGGATGCAGAACTGAGCAAAGACAGAAGTCAAGCCAAGCCATAATGCAGGTCCAAAACCAATCTTGTCCAAGACCTCAAGAAGCTCTGAAGCTAAAAGGGCCCTTCCTAGTTGTCCTGGGTTAGCTGAAATGGTAAAGCCCTTATACCTCCCCACCATGCATGACTGGATATGGGTCACCCTGGGAAGGGTATAACCTTGAATAACATGGCTCTTTATAAAGCAGATAAGACTGTATGTACACCTTTGAAGGGGATCTGGGATAACTATATTCATCACTCTTCCTAACCAAACTGTCCCATCCTTCAAGTTCCCTCTCTAGTCTACTTCTATGTCAAATAATGCCTGAACACATTCATAACACTGACACTTAATAAAACTTCAGGTATGTTATGTAATATTTCTAAAAACTTCTTTTCACTAAAAAGGAAGCTGCTGGAGGATAAGGATCATGAGTCCTATCCTCAAATTCTTTAAAACAGGGGTAAGCAAACTCTTTATATTAAGGACCAGATAGCAGATATTTTAGGCTTTGTATGTTATGGTCTCTGCTGCATATACTTAAAAAAAATTTATAACCTTTTAAAAATGTAAAAACCATTCTTAGCCCACTGGCCATATCAATACAGTGCAGATATGGCCAAAGGAGTCATCATTTGCCAACTGTTGCCTAAGAATGGCACTGCTGAACAGAAATTTTATGCAAGCCATAAATGCAAACCACATATGTAATTTTAAATTGTCTAAAAGCCAAATTTAAAAAGCTACAATTACTTAACTGTAATGATATACTTTATTTAATCAAAAACATTCTTAGTTCAACATGGAATATAAAAATATTAATGAGTTATTTGACATTCTAAGACTTTGAAATCTAGTATGTATTTCATATTTACATCAAATCTCAATTTGGATGAGACAAATTTCAAGTGCTCATAAGCTACAGATAGCCAATGGCTGTCATACTGGATAGTACAGCTAAAGAACATAGGGGCTGATGAGTCCATCAAAAGGAATTTGTTCATTTAAACGGCATTTACTGAGTTCTGGCTGTTGAAACTACAGATTGATTTGTATTAATTATAATAACATATATAATAGGATTCAATTTTTGTTCTTAATCAGCCTAGAGTTTATACAGATAGGTGCTAATAATAATATGACATACCACTGTATTAGTGGTCTAGAGAAAGTGCTATAGTAAAATATGGGAAAGAGGTCAGGTCTTAACTGGTCACCTTGGAGAACTTCTTCAATGAACTACTGATTCTTTAAAATCATAACTTTAAAAAAAGTTAAAATGTTTAGACTTTTTAAAAGATGTCTTTCTTTCTTTAAATACCCTCAGAATGCAAGGAATGAATTTGGGAGGTAACAGGAATAACACTACAACTGGATAAGAAGTGAACAATCTTTCATGATACACTGAATAATATATTTTATAAAAGGTAAATTTCCTCAAAATATATTTTGAACTTTTGTCGCTGGTGCAGCCTTCTATTTCTTACAACACTGTTTGATTCAATTTTTTTTTTTTAAAGAACCAAATGCTTCCATGTGGCAAAAATGATGGCTTCTGAAATCTCAAAACTTCAAATACCCAAAAAGATTTTTTCTTGCTTTGGTGCAATCAAATTTTGTGATTTCTCAGAAGCGATGATTGAGTAAAATGGTTTTAGAAGCACAGTACTTTTAAGAAGAAATACAGGCCCTTCTCTCCTCATGTTGTTTACATGGAAGTCAGAAGGGATACTAAATGGAATCAATATTTTCTATAAATATACAATATTAGCAATTCCATCAGCCCCTCCACAAAATCTAAAAAGCTTCCCAGATTTTTTGTCCCTAACAATTCTAGCATGCAAGTAACACGGTCTGCTATTTTTTTCCCTTATGCCTACTGAAATGTTATAATTATAATCTATTTGATTGTACTGAGGAATATTCTGGTATATTTTACTAATTGTGAAAAATTAACTTTACTATTATAATAAAAGAAAAAGAGAAATTAATTTTGCTGACTAGTCAATTACAATTTTATTATCCCCAAAGTAATTTTATTCAATTTCATTATTCCAAAGTAATTTTATTTAAAGTCCATAATTAAATTTTATTCTTACTAGAAACATGTATTTTGTAATGCATACTTTATAAAATAAATATACATCTAAAGCTCATTAGCAATACCATCCTAATTTACTTGACTTGTTTTTAGCAAAAAGGTTACTAATTTTGAGAAAGAGGGGGAGAACTGAGTAATTGCATTCAGTCTTGAAAATTTTCATAAAACCATCAGATCTTCTCAGAAGAATTCAAATTCTCAAACACACTATAAAGACCACCATGAAGCCACAAAAGTTCAGGTTAAGAACCTTTTCACTAAAGAGCAGATCAAATTTATCAGTGAAAAAGAAAGCACTGAAATTAAATCAGCAAGAAACTATTATTAATGAGGCTTTTATAATATCACAAGTTAATGTTGCAGGAGAATAAGTTGCCTCAATAAAGTAAAAGTTGTCTAAAAGTTAGAGCTGGAGTCAAAGAAACCACAGAAGGTAAAACAAAAAATGACAAGCAGATTTATTTGGCCTTCAGTTTTCATTATCATACAACATTCAATCAGAGACCAGGGTGGTTTTCAGAAATACGTCTTTCTCCTTAAAAAGTGGTAGACAGCCTAGCATTCCATACTTCAAAAGTTTATTCAGACGCTTCAACTTCTCTCATCCCTGTGCCTAGGAGCTATATTTTCCATACTATCACCACCTACAAACAGTGGACCACCCAAAGGCCTTTGCACATGCTTTTAAAATGTAGCTAGAATATGACCTTTAAGCAGGAGACAACAAAAGCTAGTTGGCCTTCCTCAGGGGTGGGGGAGGGGCACACCTCATCAGCAAGGGTGCCTGCATAATGAACATTTGTGTACCTAACCCTGAATTGTACCCCACATCTTTAAAATGAAAAAAAAAATTTAAATAAATAAATAAAAGTTTTAGTTCAGAACTAAGTGGTGGTTATATGAGAACATTATTTAGCTAGAGAATGTCTTGTTTTCATCCAGCTTAAACAGAATAGTTACTATTAGTGGACTTTGCAACTTTCTAGTAAATGTAGAATTATTACAAAATAAAAAAAATTTAACAACAGTGTCTTTCTGAGAAACTATTCAGTAGTAGCTTTTGCTTTCTCCATAGATCTGACTAGACTGGAGATTAAATTTTATTTAAAATTGATAAGGAACAGAATGTAAAGGGAAGAAATATTATGGCTTGCTAATAAGCCTTGCTAACATATTAAATGAAGTAAGAAATCTATCAAGAATGCAAAGAAGAAAATCATTCTATCAATGTCTGAGTAAGGTCTTCTGAAAGCAAAGGAGCCCTGGCATAGTTTACAAGAACTCTGCATACCTGTGACACCATATACTATTCTGCACATGGTGGGGACAGGAGACAGAAGTAAGTAGACACAAAGAGTCTGTCTTGTGTTATGATCGAGGCTAAAAAGAAAAAAAAATGCTTCTTTAAAAAACTATTAAATATAATGGGTCATTCATGAATAAAGAAGATGTGAATGAGTTGGTAAGAAATTAAGAGATTCTGAAGTGCTTTCCCAACAGTTGTACTGAGCACAAATTTTTGTCTATACAAAATGGCTAATTTTAGGGACATACCCTATTAAACCTCAAGTGCTTTATGTAGCACTTACTAAGTGAGCATAAACTTTAAAAAAAATTTTATTTTAAATATGTGGGGTACAGTCCAGGGTTAGGTGTACAAATGTTCATTATGCAAGTACCCTTGTTGATGGGATGTGCCCCCTCCCTGCAGTTTCCCACCACTACCAATCCCTTTCTTATAGTATTACGATAGTTGTTCAAGGTCAGCTTATAAGTGAGAACATGTGATACTTGGTT
Organism: Carlito syrichta; assembly: GCF_000164805.1. Taxonomy (NCBI): domain Eukaryota; kingdom Metazoa; phylum Chordata; class Mammalia; order Primates; family Tarsiidae; genus Carlito; species Carlito syrichta. Next base: position 429,545 of record NW_007259221.1, read on the forward strand.
CTTTGTTTCTGTGACAGATCACTCTGTATTATTGCCTCTAAGTCCATCTGAGTATGAGCATAAACTTTTAATTAAGCTGAAAAAGCATGCATGAAAAACTCAAATTCTGAATCTTCAAATGCACAACACTATAAGAGACAAAATGAAAAGGGGTACGTCCACTAATAGTAACTATTCTGTTTAAGCTGGATGAAAACAAGACATTCTCTAGCTAAATAAAAAGAACTTTGATCCCTCATCCATAACTAAAACGGTAAATTATTGGCATAAAATAGAGTAAGCAGATCTAAAATCAAAAAAGGATAATACTTCCTAAGAAACAAAGCAGTTTTATAAACTACAAAGGTTCTAAAGTGAAAAGGAAACGAGGTTGGCTATTTTAACAAAAAATGTGCATTTAGAGTGAGAATTTAAGGATGATATGGCTAAAACTTGGCCTGGTATTGGTACTACTTAACATTTCTTCAGTAAAGTAAGTAATGTACTACATAGAAAGCTTCTTAAATTCCCATTAGTAAATAAGATGGATACAAAGAAGGAAGTTTGGTGGATTAAAATAGTATTCAAAATTGGGTCGATATAATAGAAAACACATAAGTAATTAATGAAATGTTTAGGCATAAATGAAGTAGCTCCCATTGCATAGAATAGAAAGAACAAAGTATTTTTAACAACACAATCACTTGGAACATATTAAAATATTTTTAAAGTTTTTTTTTCCCATCAATATACTCTTCATACTTATGTGGGTCTTTTCTGTCATTTTGCAAAACAGTGTGTTCTGGAATATAAGATACAACATGCACAGGTAAGGGCTGGTCATTGGCAATTAGTGAAACCCAGAAGAGAAAAAATACCTTGTACCACAGCAGACCTGTAAGTGAAATATGATAGCAAGCCACCATTCTTGTTGTGTTTTAAGCAAGCACATTACTGGGGTTCATAAATAGAAAATTAGTTAAGAAACTCTGAGGTAAGCTTCTTATTTTACTCTTCACTGCTTGACTCATGCAGGATATCTATGCCCAGTTATGATCTCCACATCTGAAAGGGAATGCAGAGAAATAAGGAAGGAAGCCCACACAGATGATGAAACGGTTGGAAAAAGAAGAAAGATCAAAAGGATAGAAGGATTCAGGGTGTTAAGAAGAAGCTGAGGGAATGTTTTTTAATGTTCTAGAAATATATGGGTTATTATATTGGGAATGGTAACCAGCTGTTCTCCATCTCTATTTAGGACAAACTAGAAGAAAATGGCCTAAATCAAGGCAATGACAGATTTAGGTTACTAAGGGAAACTGTGGAATCTTTTCCAGAATTATTTGAAACTAGATAGATATATAATGTACTTAGGGTGGCTAAGGTACAGGAGAGAAAACTATAATCTAATTTTCAATGTTCTTTTTAACTCTAATTTCTACATATATTTTACCAAGACATATTTAAATGAATAAAAAGAACTATTAGATATTATTGAACATAGTCAATTACTCTGAATTATAGGAGGCAATGGAAAGAAAATTGCTTTGGATTAAACTATAATGTCAGACATTAGATAATATCTTTAACCTCAGAGTGTTCAAGATCTGTAGAAACATTCTCTGTAGAAGAAGATTATAGCTGTATTCACCTTGCTTAATATTGCAGTGATAAAAATGAAATAGCTGTATAAAGGGTCTGGTACCATTTTATTGTCATATAGTTAATGTTGGGTCCCTTCCATTCCCCAGTAGACGCAATACATGAGATTTTGAATTTTCCAAAAGAAATAGAAGTTTAATACCATAAAATATCCATGAATTTTGGCTAATATTATTCACACAACCGAAAAGTGGAAAAGTACAAGAACACTGTCAAAACAAAAAAACAAAAAAAACACAAAACCTTTCCAGTCTGTAATTTCCCATCTTCTCTTCTTTCTCTGGGGTGTCTCACTTTTTCTTTGGTATCACATGTATAAGCCTTATTTTGAATATCGTCATGTTTCTGTGTTACAATATAGGCAAATTGTGGTCACCCAAAATGGCCTTACGTTTTCCATTACTGGTCATTAATGGACTTTTGAAGTGGTCCACAAGGTCAATGCCAGTAGTTAATCTGAAGGCTTCTAAGATGTTTAGCATACAGCAAACAAAATTTGGGAACAGATTCTTCCAGAAGCAAATATCTCTATGAACAACTCTCGGGAACTGGGTTGCATAGCTAGAGAGTTGTTCAACTGACAATTAAAAAAGAAAAACTGGTGATGTTAGCCAATGCTCACATTTGTAAGCCTGCTATCTGTTTTGCTGACAGGTAACTGGTCTCACTTCTTCACTCTGACCACTTCACAGAGACTACAGTAAAATTATTCTCACATGCAAATCACCTAGTAATTTTCATATTAAGAGTGGGATAAAGTTTTTTTTTTTTCTTAGCTGTAGGAATAATTTTTTTAAAAGTTAAACCTTCTGAAAGTCTACATCCTACCCATAAAATGTGCTGCTGTCAAACTGAACATGTTTTACCTCCTTCAAAATAAAAATTGCCTTTTAAAAATATGGAACCAAACTATGTGAAATTTTAAGGACAGAAAAATATTGATACAGTAAGCTGATTTGGCTATAAAGACAGGAAATTACTTTTCTGTTTAGTTTTTAAGAGTAAATCACACCATCATCTAAGAAAAAATTATATTCTGTCAAAATCAACTCATTTCTGAGCATTTATATTTTAATTTAGTTTGTCCTTCAGATAAATTTTACATGTAGTAAAAATTAAATTTTTTTCTCAATTCCAGAGAAATAAAGATTAATGATGTTTTATGCAGTTTAAGAATATTATATATTTTTAGCTTAACTACATCAATATTCACTGAATTCAGAACTGAAAGAAGTGCTTAAAAACATTTGTCTTACATCTTCCAATTCAAATACAAGCTGAAATACTGGTAGAAAAGGGGAAAATGTTTTTAAACATGGGTTTATGCACCTAGAAGATGAAAGGTATGGGGTGAAAAGGTTTAAATATTCTGGGAACTGATTACCTGAAACTAAGTAGAATGCAGTAGAGAATCACTGCAGTCTTAAGTCTTCCAAATACCATATTTCTCTGGTTCCAAAGTGCACAAATGACAAAATACTAGGGTAACTACATGAATAAACATCAGTCCAATTTGCTCTGCTTTCAGGAAGGCTTTTCTGTGTGGAGTAGAGTGAAAAACTAAAAGCTGTGAGAGATATAGACATTTATAAGAGAGGCTTCAGATCAAATATTAATGCCCCAGAAAATAAACAGGAATTAACTAGGTAGAATTCCTTTTTTATTTATGAGCAAATGCAGACCAGGTTCCAGAACAGCACTTATTTTAAGTTTAATGCCACGTGAGGGGGACAAGCAAACCTGCACTTTTTATCTTAAACTGTATTTATTTCCACAGTTGAATTCTGATATGAGAAGAAAAATATAGAAAGAAATTAGGATATTTGGAATAAAACTGTTTAAAGCTCCATTTTTAGTTAACCCGATTTCAGAACTACAGATTTTTTAAGACTCTTGCATTTCAGGATATTTAAAAACTAGGGTACTTTGACTAGACTTATTCACATCTTTTTGAATAAATTCCTGTAATTTTTTTTTAAAGTCAAAAGATCTCAATGACATATATGTAGATGATAGCAAGTTAAGTTATATTTATTTCCTGAACTATAGGACATAAGGTAGATACTCATCTCTAACCAGTTCAGTGAAAGAGGACAATTGTGGAACTTAGAGGGTATTCACATCAGGTCTCTGGCACAAACTCAAGATATGCAAACTGTTCTTTGAGGCTGGAAGAACAAAAGCCAAGGAACTAAAGTTATAAATACAGAGAAATTATGAGCTCCTAGGACCATTTGAGGCCATGTGCTCCTATCCCCTGACAAAGACAATAAACACCTTGCACTTTGGCACCCTACCTGGAATTACTGTTCAGAACACACACAGACACACACACACACACACACACACACACACACACACACACAGTCAGTCACGAGTGTCAGTCAATTATTTCTTTTCGTTTTATTCAAAGAAGTAGAAATAAAGGGAATGTAATTAAGTGATAACTATTCAGATTATTACAGCAAAAAGCAGACTTGGTAGAATGGGTCAGTATTAAACCTTAACTCTTAGATGTGTGTGGCTGCAGTTCCATCCCACAGACTATTTCTATTGACATATTGTTGCTGTCTCAGTTGCTGCTGCCATTACAACTTCAGCAGCAAGGCTAAGCAATGCCAGAAGTGGTAGGTGAGTTTGTGCTATTTTCAGAAAAAATACAGAATCAAAGACTACTGACTTCAGGTATACGAAGTTCGTACTGAGAAATAGGAAACTGCCTTAATAAGTACTCAGGGTATTGATCAAGTGCACAACTCCTATAGTAAAAGATCAAATATTTCTCTAATGCATGTCTTCTTTGGACTAATTCTAGAATGTGTTCTACATAATAAATATATTCTAGCTCACACTCTTTTTTATTTTTGAGTCAAGAGTTTCACTCTGTCGTCCAGGCTGAAGTGCAGCAGCACGCTGCTCACGGCTACCCCAGCCTCAACCTGTAGGGCTCACCCCAGCCTTCCAAGTAGCTGGAACTACCGGTGTGTGCCACCACACCTAGCTAATTTTTCTTGATTTATTGTAGAGACGAGGTCTTGTCAAGCTGCCCAAGCTAGTCCTGAACCCCTGGGCTCAGGCAATCGTCTCACCCTGGCCTCCCAAAATGCTGGGATTACAGGCATGAGCCACTGTGCCCAGCCTAGCTTACACCCTTTAAAATCTGAATCCTGTGGAATTGCCAGAAAGTTTTGTTATGGTGCTTTAACTTTTTACACCTTCTTATACCATATATGTATTTGGAATTTTAGATTTCAATAAATGTACAGAAAATATAATGTTTATATTTTATTAAGAATATATGATAATTATTCCTGTATATCTGTAAACATATAAAATACATTCAACACCTATTATGTTATTATATTATCTATTTTATCATATATATTTAAGGTTTATATATATATATATATATAAAAAACATATGCACATTTTCACATTTCCCAACTTACCCTTGGCAATACATTTAAAAAATACTAACAGGGTCACAGATAATGCCACTAAATCTTCCTTTTATACACAAATTGTATTAACTATAACAAGCTTAAAAGAGTAAATAGCTGACACGGGGAATAAATTCAAAATCTATGTGAAAAGCTAAAGTATCTACTTGTACAGATGTGGACATATTTTTACTTAGAAGTTTGTGCCTATTTGACTATAAAGAAAATTTAAATGAGTTGATAAAGTTTGGCTTCAAAGCAACAGCAAAATTAAATTGAAATAACACAATATTGATTTATGATGAAATGGTTATTCCCCAGAAAGCCACATCATGAAAGTAGCCTTTACCTTGGCCTATGAAAATAAATGATCTAGGAATTCACTTATAAGGGACACGGGCAGAGAAATGGACCTTTATAGTGAACTCATTGGGCCTTCACTGACTCTCCAGTGTCTCTCCTCAGTTTATGCATTATTCTACACTTACAAAAGAGTATCCGAATACTAAATATTTTTTAGGGGGATGAGGTGTGATTTCTAATTTGTCTTTAATTTACAATCTTTAAAAATAATATCACCATTTCCACTAAATATACTTTTTCCCCTCTTACTTTATTTTTCTAATTAAAAAGAAGTATTCATAACTCTCTAGGTGATGGGTTTGATGGTTTCATGAAAGCCCTTGTCAAAAACACCTACAAACTCCTCCACTCTACTGAAGGAAGAAGCCTTGGCTTCTGCTTTTAAAAATTCATTATTTGCCGGGCTCGGTGGCTCAGCCTGTAATCTCGTGCCTTTGGGAGGCTGAGGTGAGTGGATTGCCTGAGCCCGCAGGTTCAAGACCCGCCTGGGCAGCGAGACCTCATCTCTACAATAAATAAAAAAATCAGCCGGGCGTGGTAGCGCGCGCCTGTAGTTCCAGCTATTTGAAAGCTGAGGCGGAAGGATCGCCGGAGCCCAGCAGGTTGAGGCTGCGGTGGCCGGGAGCGGCCACTGCACTCCAGTCTGGGCGACAGAGTAAGACTCCAACTCAAAATAAATAAATAAATAAATAAAAATAAAAATTCATTATTTTAGTGTGTGTCCTTGAACTTCCTTAAGATGTAAATATCTTTTGGAGATGAAACTCATTATGCATTCTCAGTCACTTACATTTTATTTTGTATGCATATATCAGCTTTTCTCACAATAGTGGGTTTTTGTAAGAAAGGATGTAGTCACTAATTTCTAAGGGATAGAGGCAAGCTTGAGAAAAGCCTGGAATAGCCAATGATTAACTCTGACCTACTTGAAAATGTATCTAAGAATGACCTAGGAAGACTATAGCTGTTTGTTGTTATTTTAAATTACTCACCCTCTTTAGAGTTCAGTTCAAGTTCAAACATTTCTAGAGTTTTGCTTTAAAGATGATGAGAAATAGTGTTTCTCAAGCTGAATGCTAAACTAGATACTGTTTGAATGCACTTCTATTTAAAGACTTTAAGTGCTCCTGGCTCACTTCAACATAACTAATCAGCAAAAACTACATGTCATTACTTCTTTCGCTTCAAATTAGGCAATTTAAAAGTTTCAAGGCACATTCAAACATCATCAAGGTACTAGCTATAGTGATTAACTGCAAAAGGTTCCTCTTCTATGTCTAATTCTAAAACTGTAGAAACTTAAACCTGAAAATATTTTCAAATTTCTAATTTTTAATTCTGTGATAGTTTATTAATGTAAAAGATAATACAGCAAAAGATATTACCCACTGCCATGTTTAAGTCAGTATAAACATTTCACAATTTGTTTCCAAAAAGAAAAAAAAGAAAAAAAAGAAAAAGTCACATATACACATAAACTCTCAATCCTCCATCTATTTCTCTTCTACCTGGAGATAAAACATTTTTTAGTTGATAGGTGGAAGATCCAATGATGTTTTTAGACTTTTACTATGCACACGTGCATCTATAAACAATATACACTATTATTTTATGTATTTAAAATTTCATAGCTGGGCTCGGTGGTTCAGCCTGTAATCCCGCGCCTTTGGGAGGTTGAGGTGAGTGGATTGCCTGAGCCCGGGGGTTCGAGACCCGCCTGGGCAGCGAGACCTCATCTCTACAATAAATCAAAAAATCAGCCGGGCGTGGTAGCACATGCCTGTAACTCCAGCTACTCGGAAGGCTGAGGCGGAAGGATCGCCGGAGCCCAGCAGGCGAGGCTGCGGTGGCCGGGAACGGCCACTGCACTCCAGTCTGGGCGTCAGAGTGAGACTCCAACTCAAAAAATAAATAAATAAATAAAATTTCAGACAAATGGCATTATGCTGCAAGCATACTTTTGAACCTTTTATTACTCACTCTACATTATGTTTTCAAATTAGCCATGTTGATATATATAATAAATAAATTTTATCATTTTAACTACTATATAGTATTTTACCAAGTAACTATATTATCACAATTTATTTAGCCTTTATCCTACTGAGGAAGAGTTAAACGTTTCTATTTTTTTTCTTCTATCACATTGTTCGGAATGACTACCTCTGTACAGGTTTACTTATACACAATTGTGAGAATTTTCTTACATTGTAAACCAGTAGAAAAATTCTTGCGTATAGAAATTAAAATTGCCAGTTTTTTAGATATTACCAAATGGCTCTAAAGTAATTCGGCAAATCTGTACTCCCTGTAGAAATGGATACAAGTTTCTGCTTCTCCGTGTTCCTCCCCAACACTTAGTATTATTTGTCATATTGTCAGTTGCCAATCTAATGGATATAAAATATCCTCTCTTTTTTTCAGCCTGCACTTTTTTACTATTAATATAGTGGAGCATCTTTTCACATGTTTATTAGCAATTTGAGTGAATTATTTTGTGACACTTCTTATCCTTCCTCATTTTTTTCTACAAGGATTTTTGTCTTTTTCTTATTGATTTGTAGTATTTTATAATAGTTGGCTATTATCCTTTATCTACTATATATGTAGATAAATATTTTTATACCAGGCTGTGGCTTACATTTTTAAATATAGTTTATTTTTTCCTCATGGTAATAATACACACTTTTTAATGATTTTTATCATTCGTTTTTTATTTCTCAATGTGGCCAAATGTTATACAATTTTAATTATGGCTTTTCTTTTTCGTGACTTAAAAAAATTTTTTTTTTTAATTTAAAGATGTGGGGTACAATTCAGAGTTAGAGATACAAACATTGATTATGCAGGTACCCTTGTTGATGAGGTATGCCCCTCCCTCCCCTAGCAGTTTCCCTCAACTGCCAATCTCCTCACCCCACCCTACCCCTGGCAGTTTCCCACTACTGCCAAATCCTTTCTTATAGTATTATTATGATAATTGTTCGAGGTCCACTTACGAGTGAGAATATATGGTACTCTGTTCTTTGTTTCTGTGATAGATCACTGAGTATGATAAACTCTAAATCCATCTAAGTTGTTGTGAAGTCCATATGTTTGTCCTTCTTTATGGCTGCATAATATTCCATTGTGTATATGTACCACTTATTTTTATACAATCCAGCTTCCATGGGCATCATGGTTGGTTCCAAGTTTTTGCTATTGTGAATAGAGCCACAACAAACATTTGTGTGGCAGGTATCTTTTTTGTAGAATGATTTGAGTTTCTCCAGGTATATTCCCAATAGAGGAATTGCTGGGTCATATGGAAGGTCAATTTCTAGTTCTTTCAGAAATCGCCACACTATCTTCCAGAGAGGTTGCACTAGTTTGCATTCCCACCACTAGTGGGGAAGAGTTCCTTTTTCTCCGCATTCTCGCCAGCATCTGTTGTTGCTTTATTAATGATGGCCATTCTTACCGTAGTTAGGTGGTATCTCAGTGTGGTTTTGATTTGCATTTCTCAGATGATTAGAGAGGCTGAGCACTTTTTCATGTTTTGGCTGCCTGTATATCTTCTTTTGAAAAGTATCTATTCATGTCGTTTGCCACTTTTTAATGGGGCTGTTTGTTTTTATTCCTTTTGGCACATTTGAGTTCCTTGTAGATCCTAGATGTTAGGCCTTTGTCAGATATACATTTGGCAAATATTATTCCCATTCTGTGAGCTGTCTCCCTACTCCTTTGACAATTTCCTTTGCTTTTCACTTTTAGTGACTTTTTAAAACAAATATATCCTTCATTACCCCATGTGTTACAGATATCCTTCTATAATGTTTTTCTAAAAGTTTTATCTTTTTGTTTTTCATATTTAGTCTTTTATTCATCTTGAATTTACTTTGAGGTACAGTTTGAAACAGTATCTATTTTATCTTTTCCCCATAGATAAGTCAATTGTGCCTGCCCTACTTGTTCAGTGGTCTATTATTTCTTCCACCTTTGACAAGCATCAAGTTTCCATATATGTGAATTATATACTTCCACATATGTGGATTATATTATTATACTACCTTTGACAAGTATCAAATTCCTATATATGTCGATTGATTTTTGGCACTCTATTCTATTCTGTCAGTCTGTTTCCTTTTCCCTGGACCAATACCACATTTGTTTATTTACCATAAGTCAATTCAAATATCTGGCAGGACAATTAGCCCCAATGCCCCTTCCTTCCACCCCATTGCTCTTATTCTTAAAAATTATCCTCACTATTTTTTGGCCCTTTATTATTCCATATAAATCAACTTATCTGTTGAAAGAGTTCAAGAAGACATGGTACCCCAAAATATGCCTTTTTTTTTTTGCATGCTGATTATCTTGAGCTAAAGGCGCTTGAAAAACAATAGGTGCAAGAGGGCCACTTTGATCTCCTCTTTTCTTCCTAAAAGCAGGAGATGAAACTCCCATGTCAAAGATACCAGGAGGAAAGAAACATTCTCATCCCAAGAAGGGGAAAGCTGAGGCTGAGATAAATCTGTACAAACAATCTTTGATAACTGACCCTTCTCTTCCTAGATACTCTTCCAAAATTGCCACTCCTTGTTCCATACAGTATATTAGCACTTAGACCTAGGCATTTCTTTAGATCTTCACTTTTTGTGTAGAGCTCCCATGTACTTGTAAATAAAATGTTTATGCTAGTAACAGTTGGAGACCTTAGAGGGGGTAGAGGAAAATTTTACCTTCCCTACATTATCAAGTTACATGAAAATCCTTGGTGAGATTGTTTAACTGAAATTTTATTGAATTTATAAATTAATTTTGGAAGACTTTCATTTTAAACATATTGACTCTTACCCATCCATGCAGACTTATCCTTCAATGATACTTTAATATTTTCTTCACAAAAGGCCTTGTACAATTTTTTCTCACTTTGTTATTTCTGTAATTTCTGTAGAGTGCCTTTTTAAAATTACTCTCTGTAACTCCGTGGTTTAGGATTATAGGAATGGTATTAATTTTTTATGTTGATCTTATATCTAGCAACTTTTGTTGGTACTAAAGGCTGATCTGTATATTCTCTTGGAGAATTTGCAAACATTGAGAACTTTGTTTCTTCCTTTTCAGTTTTAATATATTCTACTGCCTAGTTCTATAGCACAGTATAGAATATAACACTGACCATTCTTATCTTATTCCCTAAATTAAAGGAACTGCTTCTTGGTTTCATTTTTAAATATTACTTTTAGGGCTTTTGGTAGATACTATTAAGCGATGTTCCTTTTATTCCCATTTGCTAAGATTTTATAAAAGACTGCTGAATTTTATGAAGTTTTTTCTACCAATATTAAAAAACATTTTGAATATAAATTCAATTCATAAATGACTAGAGAGTATATGTTAAGACATAGTCATGATTTCAGGCAACATTTCTTAATTAACTTCTGTGAAGCACTATGATCTTTACAGATACTATAGATGGTTTCTGTGATTAAGAAGGTTTAAAAGATGCTGTGAACTATATACGTTCTTCTTAGCAAATCACAATAAATGTTATTAGGTATTGACTCTGAGATACCCTACAGTAAAAAAGTACATATTTCATTATGTAACTAAAAGTTTCTAAAATTTATTTGGTCAAATAATTTCTCTTTTCTCAGAACAATTTATTGGAATTTCCAGGGAACCACTACACCACAAATCACTGATTGGGAAACCTTGCTTGTAGTAATTTCAAGAGTCATAAAAATGTACTACATACCTGAAGAGCCATTACTCCCATTACTTTCTCTGGAAAGACCAACACTCAAAATCATAAAAAGCCACACTCCTGCCATATCACAGGAGATTGAAGTCATTGAAAAATTTGCTTCCCAGTTTACTTCAAGTACAAGGCCTCAAAGTATGTATCTACACCAACTTTCTCTTTAATTGCTTCATCTCAGTCATTTGTTAATAGCAGTAAACAATATTAAGAACAAAATGCCTAAGAATCACAGGCATCAATCACAACTCAATCTATTGTACTAGTTAAATTCAGTCTACAGTTTCTCTCAAGCCCCCAGCTTTTACCCATCAAAAGACAAATTTGTTGAATGTCATGATGATATTGTACAAAGAAAAGAACAGAAAGAAAGGAAAGGAAAAGAAGACAAATGTGAGAGCCAAATACTATTATATTATATACTAAAAGGAAGTAGTTTATTGCTTGGTTGATATTTTCTTGTCATTTGATGAATCCTGAACAAATCACAAACCTGGAGAACTCATCTGTAACCCGAAATTCTTCCTTTGATATGCTTAAAAAATTACTGTGTAAAAGTAATGACATCCAGCAAAGTGATCTAGCAATATAAGAGAGGACAAAAACTGTTTTTGCTGGTCTCTACTCAATATAAGTTTTAAAATATAGGTGAAAAATAAGATTTATAGGAATCTTTAGGAGAACCCAGTATAATGAATTTTTGTAGCATTCTCTTCATTGAATTCACAAAAATTTTAGGACTTTGTACTGCCTGAAACTTGAGATATAAATATATAACTCAACTGTGCTTTTATTATGTGCACAATCAAAAGAAATCTCTATCTCCAAAAATGAATGTTGAGATAAAGCCAAATGTGAATACAACTTTAAATAATTCCTCCAAATCTCTGTGTTCTAGTTTTAAATTACAAAGGGGATGGGGGGGTTGAATTTGCCTTCCTAAAATCTTTGATTATTGGATAGAGAATATGCTTAAATATAGGTTCACATGCTTATATTTTATTTCCTTCTTAATAATCCTAGTTAAATAATTAAATCTTAAAGTTATAGTTATCTAACTATATTGAGGTTATAGTTAGACTGCTGACCTTAGTTATAATAAAGATCTAAGAGTATGATCTACTATATCACAGTTATTTATGCTGTTACTCCTCAGGTATATCATGCCCTTGACAGTCTACTAACTTTTTTCAAAACAGTCCTCAATAAAATTAAAGCTGTTAAGTGGCACAGCTAGGAGAAGATTTACTTTTTTTTTGAGTCAGAGTCTCACTCTGTCACCAGGCAGGAATGCAGTGGCATGCTCACGGCCACCACAGCCTCGACCTGCTAGGATCAGGCGAGCTTTCCACCTCAGCCTTCCAGGTAGCTGGAATTACAGGCGTGTGTCACCATGCCCGGCTAATTTTTTTATTTTATTGTAGAGATGAGGTCTTGCCATATCACTTGGTTGATCTTGAACCCCTGGGCTCAGTCAATCCTCTCGTCTTAGCCTCCCAAAGTGCTGTGATTACAGGCATAAGCAACTGCACTCAGCCAAGACTTACATTTTTTAAAAGTAAATCTATGGAAATTATTTTTCAAGTAGAATAGAAACAAAAGATGGAGTTAAAATACAATTTTAGACAAAAGTATATAGTGAGCCGGGCTCGGTGACTCAGCCTGTAATCCCGCACCTTTGGGAGGCTGAGGTGAGTGGATTGCCTGAGCCCACGGGTTCAAGACCCGCCTGAGCAAGTTGGCGAGACCTCATCTCTACAATAAATCAAAAATTAGCCGGGCGTGGTAGCGCATGCCTGTAGTTCCAGCTACTTGGAAGGCTGAGGCGGAAGGATCGCCGGAGCCCAGCAGGTCGAGGCTGCGGTGGCCGGGAGCGGCCACTGCACTCCAGTCTGGGTGACAGAGTGAGACTCCAACTCAAAAAATAAATAAATAAATAAATAAAAGAAACAGACAATTATTTAAGAACAATATGTTTTTATCCTCAGCAAAAATGGATAGCAAGACAGGAAATATAAACACAAACTGCATATGAACAATTAAAGTGATTACATAGTCTCATGTGTCTGCCATCTTGAAATTTTCCTGCATCTTATATTCATTAATCCTGTTAAATAAAATTTATGAGAGTCCATTGATTTGGACTAAGATCTCGCACTAGGTCCCAGTAGAACAAACCAAACCAAAATGGAGTCATTCATGCTAAAGTTCAGAAACCAGGAGGGAGATGATGGCCAAGCAGGTCAGTTTTAACTGACATGATAAGAAGGTCCCTTCTACTTAAACCCTTATCAGGTAACCTGATGTTAATCAATCCACTTTTTGTATTATGCTGTTTCCTTGTTCCTGCTCAAGCTACCTTATAAAAACTCACTGTTCTACCCTTCAGATCACCTTTTCTAAGTTTTTAGATGAGATGCTGCTCAGTTCATAAACTGTTAAGAAAAGCCAATTAGATTTTTAAATGTGTTAAAATTTTATCTTGACAATCCTCAAAATACTACTTTAAAGCATACGGAAAGCAACACAACTGATAGTTAACTAGCTAAATACATTATGATTCACAAGCTAACTCTAAAAATTTAAGGTCCTCTTGGGGGATGGGGAAGGAAGAAACCACTGAGTCCTGTTCTTATTTTAATATCTAGTTCAAATCCTAAATGTAGTCACTTCATTATATGAGATCTTAAAACTAAATAAAAGGGTAAAGCAATCTACTCAAAACACTGATCTACGTGGAATCTAAAACATCACTAAAAATGAAACAGAATATAAAAATATAGATAGATAATCTGTATAGATACATCTATGTATATAGACAAGTAATCATAACTCAGAATATGGTAAGAAGCTGGAAAAAAGACCTGGCTAAATGGCTTAAAGTAGAAGATTAAAAACCCCCTCAGGCTCTTGGTAACCAGAGATGGTTGATTAGAATAATATTAATTACATTCTAAGGGTTGTAGAGATTTCAACTGTAAAATTTTGGTTTGGACAACAAAGGTACATATTTAAAGGCAAAGCTACACTGCTCATGGCAGCCAGATGAGAAGCTAAGGTTGCTATCAACAGTTCTCAGATAATAGTTCAGATGTCTAACATTTGAAGAGACCACAAATCATTAACTATCTGGACATGGCCACATGTTTTGTGGTCATGTTACCTTGAACCGCCAGTTAGAGAGGTCTACTTAACAATTCAGTGGGAGTAACCAAATTTGAGTTTTATTTTTAAAAGTATTCAAAGCTACCATGCTGGACGCGGTGGCTCAAACTGTAATTCCAGCACTTTGGGAGGCCAAAGTGGGAGGATTGCCTGAGCTCAGGGATTTGAGACCAGGTTGAGGAACTTGGTGAGACCTCAACTCTACAATCAATCAAAAAATAAGCTGGGCATGGTAGTGCGTGCCTGTAGTTTTGGCTACTTGGAAGGCTGAGGCGGAAGGATCACCTGAGCCCAGTAGATAGAGGCTGTGGTGGCCGTGAACGTGCCACTGCCCTCTAGTCTGGGCAACAAAGTGAGATTCCGACTCAAAAAAAGAAAAAAAAAGGTATTTCCCATCTGTAATTAAATATTTATTTAAGTAAAGAAAATCAGCAACCACATTCACATGCATACATACACACACACACACACACACACACACACACACACACACCCCACAATTTTAAAAACCCTTTAACGGACTCAGCGATTCAGAATCCAAATATCCCATTGCTAAGAACAGTAGAAATACTTAGAAAATTTAAATATAGAAATTTATTAACATCCTTTTTAATGACTGGTGATTTGAATCTGATATTAGCCATCTAGAAATGCTAAAAAGTATCCCCAGATCTCAAAAAACTAATATCAAATTAGGCAGAAATGGGTTATTATTTGACAAGATTCATTCAACTTCCAGGAAAAGAATGTTCAGATGCAAAGTAAAAAAATAATAATTTAAACAATAAAAAATCATAATCTGCCATGTATGTTGGCTCATGCCTGTAATCCCAGCACTTTGGGAGGTGAAGATGAGAGGATTGCCTGAGCTCAGGGGTTTGTGCAACATGAAGAGCCCTCTCTACAATAAACCAAAAAATTAACTGGGCGTGATGATGCATGCCTGTGGTTCCAGCTACTTGGAAAACTGAAGTGGAAAGACTGCCTGAGCCCAGCAGGTCGAGTCTGCGGTAGCCGAGACCATGCCACTGCACTCCACCCTGGGTGACAGAGTGAGACTGACTCAAAAAAAAAAAAAAAAAAAAGACAGCCAGGCTCCGTGGCTCAGCCTGTAATCCCACGACTTGGTAGGCTGAGGTGAGTGAATTGCCTGAGCCTGTGGGTTCGAGACCCACCTGGGCAACTTGGTGAGACCTCATCTCTACAATAAATCAAAAAATTAGCCGGGCGTGGTAGCACCCCCTGTAGTTCCAGCTACTTGGAAGGCTGAGGCGGAAGGATCACTGGAGCCCAGCAGGCAAGGCTGCGGTGGCTGGGAGCGGCCACTGCACTCCAGTCTGGGTGACAGAGTGAGACTCCAACTAAAAAAAAAAAAAAAAATCATAACCACAGCATTAAAAATTCCACTATTATTTCAAGCAGAGGCAAGTAATTCCAGCAATTAGATTGACTTCAAAATAACTGGCATATTCTCAATATGAAATTCTGTGACAGAATAATGATCACATTTACCTCTATTCCTTTCAATCAGACAGGATGCCCAACTGTATTACAGGTCTATATTTTACTGAATATGTTCATTACTACAACTTATTAAGTACAAGTGAACATTTTCTGTCTCGAGCCTACTCGTGACAAACAAATGTTAAGATGTAATTGGGCAATTTATACAAAAATAAACAAGCCAAGAAATACAAATTTAAAACTATATTTTAAGACCTAACTTAGGTAACTATAAAATAATGATATATGCTTACTCACTTTAATGCTACTTCTATCAATATCATTACTGAGCAGTCAGGAAGGAGTACATCTAAGCTATGCGACTAAGGAACTTATTAGAGATAATCATCTGTGATGAGTTGTGACAGTATAACAGGTGAATCTTAATTTTAATTACCAGGAATAGAAGGATAGCAATGTGATTCCTAATCAAAATTCTACAGATCAAGGTAAGATATTAAGAAAGGTAATATTCAAGAAATCATTAATAAAGCGTTTCATAAAAACATCAGATTTACTCTTCTAATTCAGCTAACTAAAGAAAATTCTTCCTCATCCTTCCTTATTCTTGTCCTGAAGGGCAGAAAGGGGATATAATTTTTAAAAAGCATTTTATCTAGGAACCTGAGGATTGGTAGATTCTAAAACAAGTTTTTTCACTAATATAAAACATAAACTTTGTTAAGGTCACTCTCTAGGCCTTCTCTTAAGATAGAAAACAAGAGTGTTGCAGGCTCATGTGAGGACCCACTTGGGACTCCAGGGTTGGTATAAATATTATTTGAAGCTGAAGACATCTGAGATTCAACAGATAATTAAAAAGTTCTCTCAGAGATTCTCTTATCTGACTAAAAGCAAAAATTTCTGATAATGGGAGGACTGTCATAAACTCCCTCTTGAATGTGGCTTCTACTCTCAGCAAAGATACATATAGTAAGCTGACCATAAATCCCCATTCTAGGGCTTTTCTGGTTGTAAGAAGACATAAATACCAATCATACTTGAATAGACAAACATTATAACACACCTTCTTATCTCCTCATTGTTCTCCTAAAAAGCCCATCTGTTTTTCCTAAACAAACCTATTTGTCCTTTCTTTAGGAGCCTTTTGTCCCCATTCCCTTTCCCCTACTAGGCTAGGAATATAAACCACAAAATGAAACAGCTCTTTTAAGTTACTGATCGCTGAGCACTCCTGAGTGTATGCATGTTACATGCATAAACAAACTCTTTTTTTCTCATGCTAATCCACCTGTCAGTTTAATTCATAGGACCCAGGTACAAACATAAAGGGATAGAGGAAAAGGTTTTCTTTCCCTATAATCAACTTCAAACATTCCTCCAAAAGTCTCAGAATCCAAAGCAAAACAACTGAAAAGCAAAAATAGTCAATCAACTATTTGTCTTCTTGATGCCAAATAACTTAAAACAACTTAAGTTAATAACTTAATTAAGTTAATAGCTTGTTTGGAAATTAAATTGATTAAACCAACCACTAATTTAACCTATGAAATGGCATAGTAGTCTAGAAAGTTCATTTTTTAAAAGTAGCAAAATGCCTAAAATCTAATCTGTCATATATTATTGCTCAGTCACAAAAATGCTCCTCTTACCTGCCCAGATTCAGAAGTTAATAAATAAAACAATGGAGTGGCTGATGGAGGCTAAAATCACACTTATAAAGACAATATTAAGGCACAAGCCTTTTTAGATCCAAGCAATGTGCCTTCTTAACTGTGAACCCAGAATTACGCAGGCTTCTTAAGGTGATATATAGCTTATAATTCAAACTGGAATGATGTTATGATTAATCATGCTTCGGGCAGAAGTGGCCTAAGCAAAACAAGCTATATGGTTAACAGAAGCACTTCACAGCTAGGACTGGGAGAGCTCTCCCTCCACAGAGTTGAAATCTGCTCCTAGACTCTAGAGCCCAATAGGTGCTCCTTGCAGGTAAGGCTGTGCCAAAACCTCTTAATAATATATTCTTCTCAAATTTATCAATCACATTAAGCTATTTCAGCTTCACCAAAGCAGAGTTGAAGGAAAGGTAGAATTGAGGAGAGAGAGAAAGGGTTGGTAATTGCACTAAAGACTCTTGACCTGAAGGAAATATTTAAAATGGGGAAGCATTTTTTTCTCTAACAACTTTATAATTGATTATTACTGAGCTGGTTCCCTCATTTACAAAATGTAAATAAAATTATAACTCTTAAAAGAAGGAGTTGTTTTGAGGATTAAAAACATTTGTGAAAAAATTTTTGAGCACCAAAGAAATTTACAAATGCTTTATTACTTTATTAAATCATTAGTATTATAGTCCTCTAAACACAAGCTTACTGAATATTTCATGCACACCTGTACCAAAAATAATTATAACTATTTTTCCTATAAAATTAAACCACTCAGGCTGGGCACGGTGGCTTAAGCCTGTAATCCCAGCACTTTGGGAGGCCAGAGGTTCAAGACCAGCCTGGGCAACTTGGTGAGACCTGGTCTCTACAATAAATAAAAAATAAGCTGGGCATGGTAGTGCATGCATATAGTTCCAGCTACTTCGAAGGCTGAGGCAGAAGTATCCCATGAGTCCAACAGGTCGAGGCTGTGATGGCCGTAAGCGTGCCACTGCACTCCAGCCTGGGCAACAGAGTGAGAATCCAACTCAACAACAACAACAAAAGAAACAACTCAGTGAAGCTTCATGCTATCCTGATCTGGGCTAACTGGTCACGTCAACAATTCTGAGCAATAAATTTCAAAACCGCAAAAATATTATTGTGTGTGTGTGTGTGTGTGTGTGTGTGTGTGTGTGTGTGTGTGTGTGTGTCTGTATTTGTATGTTGGCGGTGTGTGGAAAAAGAGCACCCAGACACTTCAAAAGAGTATCTTTGAGAGCAGTTATGAAGGGAAAAAGGCATTTCTTTAAAAACTAGGAAGGAAAAAGATCTTTAAAATCCTATGAGAGGTCATCAGATACATATATTAATAGATAGATAGATAGATAGATAGATAGATAGATAGATAGATAGATAGATAGATGGATGGATGCAGGGTTTTGCTCTATCCCCCTTGATGGAGAGCAATGGCTTCGATCACTGCTCATAGCAACCTCAAAATGCTGGGCTCAAGTGATCTTCCTGCCTCAGCTTCCCAAAATGTTGGGATTACAGGCAGGAG
>NW_007259221.1:448596-478353 GCF_000164805.1 Carlito syrichta
TGTGTGTGTGTGTGTAATGGGAAAGATTATATCAACCGAAATTATACATTTCCAATAACTGACCATGATATCACTCACCACATAAGACCATCATATGTGGCATTCAAACAGAAAGAATAGCTATGAAAAACAGTAAAGGATACTAAATGTACAGGATTGTTACCATGATTAATATTTTAAAAAATCCTTCTACTTGTATAATTAATATTTATTTTTTAGTTATAAAGAAAAGGAATAAATTTATTGTTTTTTCTATGCCTATTAGAATAAGGCTTTTTGTTACTTAACATACTGATGTAAAGTATTGTTTAAAATTCCTAATGTTGAATTAGATATGCATTACTGAGATTAACACTACTCAGTATGTTCTATTATTTCTGTTAGGTTAAAGATATCAGTGGGACCTCCAAAAATGTTAGGTGAGACCCGTGGGGGTGGGGTTGTGCAATACAGTACCACGAAAGATGCAAAGAATTGCACAGAAGTTAGAGTGGAAAATATAGTTTATTTAGAAAGTAAATTAAAGAGAGAGAAAGATGAGAGATTCGCCTCCCCAAGATGAGGTAGGGAGAGGGACCAAAGCTCAGGAAAACATGGCCTGCCCATACCTCAAAGAGCACATAGCTACACCAGAGTTTAGCAAAGCAATGTCAACTGCTGTTTGAAGCCAAACCCTTTAAAAACTTTCCTTTTGATGAAGGGAGGTTGATGAAGGGAGGTCATTAAAGTGATTAGGTGTTGGTCTGTTCCACATCATGAGGGGACAGGCAAGCACAGGTACTGATGTCAGGTGATGGAGTCTGTGTGCTGAAGGGCTGATTAGGTTAACTTGTTTACAAAACAAGCTGGAGAGGGGGTTGTAAAACAATTATCAATAGCTACCTCTGAGAAACCTGTTCTGTCCTGGGCTAGTGATTAGAGGGTAAATTAAAGTGCTAGAAAACATGACAACTAGGTAGTGTTAAAATGGCTGCTCACTGGGTATAATGACTCCATGCTATGTCCTTTCAATTTCATTTGCTTGCATTTTAGATTATAATGTTTTTATTCGTGTGAATTATTCATATGTTGAAAGAGACTCCATAAAATAAAAAAAGTCTACTCTTGAATGTTTTGAATTCTTTTACATGATATAAAATTGTGGACTTCAACAATAAAATCAAAATGTACCACTTTGTTACTTAAGTCTTAAAACTATATATTTTTCTCTTTTTTTGATTATTGGCATAACCAGTTTCACAAGTTATTATGTTCTTTTCACCAAGAAAATTATGTTTGGAATGAGGTGTTCCCTTTACTTAATACATAAACACATACAATATTATAACAGTTCGTCTTTTCTCTATTATATTCCACTTTCATTTCCATTTTTTGTCATTGATTGAAATTTTGTAGGAAATATTAATGTATTCAATAATTTTTTTTTTCTTTTTTAGAAAGCAGGATTTATTGAGAGGACAGAAAAGCTCCCACAGTGGGAGGGGACCCGAAGGGGTTGCCCTCATTAAATATTTATTTACTTCAGGCCAGGCAATGTTCTAGACTCTAGGTATAAAGCAGGAAGAAAGTAGGGGAAAAAAAGTTTCCAGAGGCCAGGCACAGCAGTTCACATTCATAATCCCAGTACTTTGGGAGGCCAAGGCAGGTGGAATGCTTGAGCTTTCGTTCGGAGTTGAGTTCGGAACCAGCCAAGGCAACATAGTGAGATCTCTTCTCTACAAAAAATTTTAAAAATTAGCTGGGCGTGGTGGTGCTTGCCTGTAGTCCCAGCTACTCAGAAGGCTGAGGCAGAAGGATCACCTGAGCTCAGGAAGTCGAGGCTGTGGTGAATGGTGATTGTCATGATCATGTCACTGAACTCTAGCCTAGGCAACAGAGTGAGACCCTGACTCAAAAAAAAAAAAAGTTTCTCTATCTCTTGGTTTTTTATTCAGTGGCACTGGCTATTTGTTAACATTTTTGTTTGTAATAATCAGCTTTTGTCTCTATCTACAAATACTTCAATTTTTTTTTCTATTATCTGTATTTGTATTTTGTTCTTTGTAAATTTTCTTCTAGCTTTCCTTGATTAATTTCTGCTATCATAAAGCCTTAAGGTAATGTTGGGTAATATCTTTTTCTGTTATTAGGTTATATAGCACATACATTTTCAACACTATGATAGCTTTTCTTTTTATAACAGTTTTAATCAATATATTCTTTAAAAAATTTTTTTTATTTCTTTTTCTTTAACCAATACAGTATGAAAATTGTTTGTTTTTCAGACTTTGACATACCAAATCTATTTTCCCATTCATTTTATTCTATTTTTCATTTAGCAATAAAAACTTTTTTTCCAGTCAGGGTTTTAATTTCCAAAATTCCATTTTTGAGAAAACTTAAAACTACAAATGCATTAAAATTTGCTTTAATTTAATAAATGTAAGATGTGCGATTGGGAATGCATTACATCTAAGGTAAATAAACTAGGTAAGAATTCTGAAGATAAAATGTGGAAGAGTCTCAGATGGAGTAGTATCAAAAATTTGTGTAAATACAACTATTTTTAAAAGAAATTAATGGCTAAAAAAGGTAAATGTCATCATAATTCTAGAATGACACAGTTAACTACTGACACATAAACAGTGTCTATCTTTGCAGAGTGGAAACAGTATGATAAAGAATCTTTTCATTGTGTAACTCTAGCTGCTGAATATTATTCATGAAGATAAATTACCCGTATAATAAGAATATATTTTAAAATGTGAATGCAAAAACTCTTTGCTCTACATTAAACTTACTTTGCCTATAAAGGAGCAAGTCCTTCTGCCTTTCTAAGCTACTAATGTAGTAATGCTCTCTTGCCCTGAATAGTTTACAAGTAGCTTCTAGTAGCTGATAATAGGTTTAATCTGCTTATAACAAATAGCTTTTCAAGGTATTATCAACAAACATTTCTGAAGTGACTTAGAAGCACTAGATACAGATTTTAGCACTTGCATTACTAATAACAATTCTCATAATGGTCCTAACAACTCTTAAATAAGTGAAGAAAGATCTTATTATACCCTATAACATTAATACTCTTCAATGTGTCCTTACCTCAAGAGAATACATTTTAAGATAATTATGATAAAAAATAAAATAATGATATAATAAATAATATGAAACAATGATATAACATTTAAAATTTGAATTTTGGAGATGCATTAACTCTTCTTTTTCCTTCACTAAAATTTCCCATGAGTTCTTCCTTCAATGTACATCAAAAGCTATTCATTTATTTCTACTAAATGACTACTCTATACCAAATCACCATTATCTCGTGTCTGGGTTACTTTAATATTTTGAACTCTGTTTGCTGGTTCTACCGTCCTTGCTGTATTACTTATTTTATAAACTGTAATAGCAAGAGTGATCTTTTTTCAGTAATAACCAGAGTGATCTTTTACGTATGTATCAAGTCATAGAAAATCCCAAGGACTCCACACACACACACACACACACAAGCCAGAGATACAAGACCAACACAGAAAAATCAATCATACATATACATATGCTAGTAATGAACATGTGAGAACCATAATTAAAAACATAATGCCACTTAAAATATGGATTACCAAGCATAAACAAACAAAACATGTATAAGACCTCTATGCTAAAATTACAAAACAACAAAAGAAATTACAGATCTAAGTAAACAGAGAGAAATTGGAAAACTCAATATAAAAAAGATGTCAACTCTCCCCTAATTGATCTACAGGTTTAATGCAATTCCTATCAATAGCTCAGTAAGACAACATTCTAAAATTTATATGGAAATGCAAAGTAGTTCAAATATTTTTTAAAAAGAAAAATAAGAGGGCAAACAATCACTCTGTATGATATTAAGACTTACTATATAATTAGAGTATCCAGACAGTATAACTATGGTATCGCCAAAGAGACAGACATATAGATCAAGCATACAGTATAGCAAATTCAGATGTAGAGCTACACAATATGCTCAATTGATTTTTGACAAAATAGACAGAAGAAGGGTAGTCTCTTCAACAAATGGCGCTTGAGCAACTGTACATACATAAGCAAAAAACAAAACAAAACTAACTAAAAGTGGCAAGCTTAAAAAAATAGAGAGAGAAAAATTTCAGGACATAGGGCTAGACAGAGTTATAGACTTGACACCAAAGACATAACCTATAAAAACTGATAAATTGGACCTTATCAGAATTAAAAACTTTTCTCTGTGAAAGACTCTGGTGAGTATGAAAAGACAAGCAGCAAAGGTAGAAGAAAATATTTCTTTAAAATATAATACACAAACAAAAACCCCACTAATAACTACAATATAAAGAACTCTTACAACTGAAGAGTACAAACAAATCCAGTAAGTAAATGAGCAAAAGATGTAACCATATGATTCATGGAAGAGGAAATATACATGGCAAATAGTACATTAAAAGATATCTAAAATCATTAGCCATTAGTAAAGTACAAATGAAAACCACAATGAATTATCACTACATACTCACCAGAATGGCTAAAATTTTTTTTTAAAAGGGGCAAATTCCAGAAAAATGAAGAAAAACTATATCACTCATAACAACATAGCTGGTGGTGAGGTAAAACGGTTCAGTCACTCTGAAGAACAGTCTGGAAGTTTCTTATAAACTAAATATACAGTTACCAAACACACAGCAATTGAACTCCTGGGCATTTATCCCAGAGAAATGAAAATGTATGCCTACAAATCTATATGCAATGTTCCCAGCAGCTTTATTCCTTTTTTTATTTTTTGAGTCATAGTCTCACTCTGTCCCTCAGGCTGAAGTGAGTATAAGTGGCAGGCTCACAGCTATTGAAGCCTGAACCTGCTGGGCTCAGGTGATCCTTCTGCCTCAGCCTTCCAAGTAGCTAGAACTATAGGCGTGTGCTACTATGCAACACTAATTTTAAAAAAATTTTTTTAATGATAGAGATGAGGTCTCGCCAAGTTGCCCCAGTTGGAATGGAATCCCTGGGTTCAGACAATCCTCTCACTTCTCCCTCCCAAAGTGCTGGGATTATAGGTATGAGCCACTGTACCCAGTCCCAGTAGCTTTATTCTTAATAGTCAAAAACTAGGAACAAGGATGCCCTTTGACAGGTGAATGGTAAACAAACCATAGCTCACCCATACCAAATAACAGTACTCAGTAATAAAAAGGAACAAACTATTGATACATGCAAAAATTTGGACAAATCTTTAGGGAATTATGCTAAGTAAAAAAGTCACTAATTTTATTTACATAACACTTTTTTAAAATAATGAAATTGTAAAGTAGAAGAAAAGATAAATGGTTGCTAGGGGTAAGGCTTGGGAGGTGAGGGCATTTACCAGAGAGGAATAGGGTGTGGTTATAAAAGGACAATAAGAAAAATCCTTGCCATGATCCATCATACTGTTCAGTATGGTGACTGTGGTGGTAGATAGAAGAACTTACTTATATGAAAAAATTGCATAGAACTAAGCAGGCGCACACATACACACAGGAGTAAATGCAAAACAGGTGAAATAAAATTGGTAGACTGTATTTATGTCAATTCCCTGGTTTTGATATTGTAAAGTTTTACTAAATGTTACCATTGGAAGAAATTGGGTGAAAGGTACATGCAATTCATCTATATTTCTAACAGCACATTTGAATGTACAATTATCTCAAAATAAAATATAATTTGAAAATGTGGGTTTAAATAATCCAATATTTAGAGTGAAATTTATATTTGTAAACGCTAATATTAAAAAAGGCTTAAAATATCTAGCCGGGCTCAGTGGCTCAGCCTGTAATCCTTTGGGAGGCCGAGGTGAATGTGTTGCTTGAGCCCGCGGGTTCCAGACCCGACCAGGCAAATTGGCGAGACCGCGTCTCTATAATAAATAAAAAATTAGCCGGGCTCGGTAGCGTGCACCTGTAGTTCCGAATACTGAAAGGCAGTGGCATAAGGATCGCTGGAGCCCAGCAGGTCGCCGCTGCGGTGGCCGAGAGCATGTGTGCCACTGCACACCAGCCTGGGCGAGAGTGAGACTCCAACTCCAAAGAAAAAGAAAAAGAAAAAGTAAGCAACCTAAGCTTCTGCCTTAAGAAGCTAGAAAAAAGATGAACATATGAATCCCAAACTAAATAAAAGGAAGAAAATAATGAAGATCAAAAGTCACTGAAAAAGAAAAATGACAACTGGGAAAAATTAATAAAACTAAAAATTGCTTCTTTGATAAGATTAATAAAATTGGTAAGTCTGTTTCCTAGACTAAGCAAGAATCAAAGAGAACATAAATTACTAACATTAGGAATTTTAAATCACAGCATTATGTATCATAAAGATACCTAAAAGATAGTAGGACAATGCTAACAATAACTTTATTCCAATAAATTCAGTAATATAAATGAAAAGAATACAATCCTGGGAAGAAAAATCACCAAACTGGCACACACACAAAAAAGAACAGAAACTATGAACAGGCCCACATGTTAAGAAATATCAAAATCTTCACATGTAGAAGACTGTAGGCCCAGATGCTTTCACTGAATTCTATCAAATATTTACAGAAAAAAAGAATATCAGTATCACATAAACTCAGAAAAAGGGAGGATGAGAGATCACCTAACTCATATTAGATTGCCAGCATAACACTGAAACAAAACCATGTCAGACAAATTACAAATTCTCTACATTCAACAGGTCTCATGAAGAGCTATTATTGACAGAATCATATATCCTTATCTAGACAATAGGAAGTTAAAGTCAGCATTATATATAAAAAGGGTAATAAGATTTAGCCCAGGAAGCTAAGTTCTAATGTTCAAAAATCAATAATATTCATCATTTTTAATGAAAGAAAGGATAAAAATCATGTGTCCCAATAGATGCAAAAAACTTTTGACAAAATTCAGCACTTATTTATGACATTAAAAAGAAAAGGAAAGAAGGAGAGAGAGAAAGAAGACAAAGGAAGGGAGGGGAGAGGAGGGAAGGAGAGGGGTGGGAAGAGGAGGGGAGGGGAAGGGAGGAAGGGAAAAAGGAGAAGGACAAAGAACAACAATTCCAGCCAACTAGGAATAGGAGAAATGTCTTCAATCTGAAATGGGACACTGAAGAAAAATTATGGCTAATATCATACTCAATGGTGAAAGGTGGAATGATTTTCCTTTAACATCAGAAACAAGTCAAGGATGTCTCTCTCTCCACTCATCACTTTTACTCAGTGGTAACTGATGTCCTATCTACTTTAACATAGCAAGAAAAAGAAACAAAGTTGGAGAAAAAAAGAAATAAAAGAATTTTGAATCGTAGACATCTTTATTGATACATAAAGTATACTGAGAAATCTACAAAAATACTAGAAGTAAATTTAGCAAGTATGCAGGATAAAAAAGAAGCATACAAAAGTCAACTGAATTTCTATTTTATATACAATAAATAGTTAAAAATAGTTAAAAATGAAACCTAAAACAATACCATTTACATAAAATAAAATATACTGGAATATACTTAATGGAAATGAGTAAAACCTCATTTTGTAATGAAAACTATAAAACATTGCCAAGAAAAATTAAAGAAGATCTTAAAAAAAAAAAAAGCTATATGTCATGTTCATAGATAGGAAAATTCAATACTGTTCATAAGTTAATCTTCCTCTTGCTATTCAAATTCATTGCAACAAAATCCCAGAAGATATTGTCATAGAAGTTTACAAGCAAATTCTGAAATTTATATTGAAATCTAAAATACCTAGAAGGGCCTGAACAATCTTGAAAAGGAATAACAAACTCAGAGGACTATCTGACTTCAAGACTTACTATACAGCTACAATAATCAAGATAGTGTGGAATTAGCATAAAGATAGACTATCAAAATACATGACAGAATTCAATAATTCTCCCAAATATATGTGATCAATTAATTTTCAACAAAGATTACAGTTCAATGAGGAAAAAGTGTTTAAAATCAGTGATAGAATAACTGCATATCCATATGGCATAAAATGTACCTTAAACTTTATTTCACATCATAAGTGAAATTACCTCAAAAACAGATGACAGATCTAAACATAAAAGTTAGAACTATAAACTTTCTAGAATAAAACAGGAGAAAATCTTTGTGATCTTGAGGTAAGCAAAGATTTCTCAGGACATAGAAGTCACTGGTTATGAAAAAACCGATGATTATATTTAATCAAAAATTGACCCTGATGCTCATGAAAACACAAAGCAAAGACATGAACAAGCAACACATAGACTGCAAGAAAATATTCACAATACAATTATTTGATAGAAGACTGCAGTCAGATTATATGACTGCAATAAGAACAAAATATTTTTTTAAAAAGTAAAACAACTCAATTTAAAATAAAATGAAGAAAAAGCGCTTCACAAAAAAGCAAGTATACAGATGGCAACTAAGCACATGAAAAGATGTCTAACACCATTAGGCATGAGAGAAATGCAAATCAAAATCAGTGTTATATAACTTTATACCCAATAAAATAAAATAGCTGGTAATAGCAAATGTTGCTGAGGATTTTGGAGCAACTGGAACCCTGACACATAAATGGTGATAATGTTACATAGTACATCCACTTTGGAGAACTACTTTGCAGTTCCTTACAATGCTAAACATATATAACAGGATGCATACTAAAAATTTATCCCAAAGAAATTAACCAAAAAACATAGGTCCACCAAAAGTCTTGTCCCTTACAGTTTTATTCATAATGTCAAAAAACTGGAACCAAATCATACATATCTCAATATATTGGTAATATTTAAATAAGGAAATATGACTTTTTAATTAAGAAAATAACTAATGATAAATGCAAAAACATGGATGAATATTAAAGTCATCACATTGAACGAGAGAAGCCAGATACAAAAGAGTACTGTATTACTCTACTTATGTGAAGTTCTAGAAGAGGCAAATATTACTCTGTGATTTCATTTTTGTAAAGTTCTAAAAAGACATAAGTAATCCAAGGTGACAGAAATCAGAACAGTGGTTTGCTGAGTCAGGGTAGGAAACGGGTAGGGCAGCATGGGAAATGGCAAAAGGTAACTTTCTGTGTTCTCTAGCTTCACAGAGATGTAGACTATGTAAAGATGTAGGTTATGTAGAGATGTAGAGATGTAGATTACACAGGCATATGCATTTGCCATAATTCATCAAATTGCATACTTAAGATCTGTCCATTTCACTGTAAAATCAGCATAACTTATACTCAATTGAATTTTTTACAACCAAAAAAATTTAAAAATAAATGCCCATTCAAAACCCCAGCAAGTATTTTGTAGCTATCAACAAACTGATGATAACATTTATACAGAGAGGCAAAAGATACAGAATAGTCAGCACAATATAGAAAAAGAACAGTCAGAGGACTGGCACTACCCACTTTCAAGACTTACTATAAAACTACAGTAATCATGATGGATTGGTATGGGCGAAGGAGTAGACAAATAGATCAATGAAACAGAATAGAAAGCCCAGAAATAGACTCACATAAATATCAACTGGTTTGGCAAAGGAACAAAGGCAATATAATGGAGAAAAGACAGTCTCTACAACAAACATTGCTAAAATGACTGGAACACACGCAAAATAATGAATCTAGATACAGACCTTCCAATCTTTACAAAAATTAACTTAAAGCAGAAAATACAAAATTATGAAACTTCTAGATGGTAACATAGAAGAAAATCTAGATAATGTTGGGTATGGAAACGACTTTTTAGATATACCACCAAAGGCACCATACATTTAAAAAAATGAATAAGCTAGACGTCATTAAAATTAAAAACTTCTATCAGCCAGGCGTGGTAGCACATGCCTATAATTCCGGCTACTCGGAAGGTTGAGGCGGAAGGATCACCGGAGCCCAGCAGGTCGAGGCTGCGGTGGCCAGGAGTGGCCACTGTACTCCAGTCTGGAGTGCAAAAAAAAAAAAAAAAAATTAAAAACTTCTGCTCTGTGAATGACACTGTCAAGAAAATGAGAAGAAAAACCACAGGCTGGGAGAAAATACCTGCAAAAGACACAACTGATAAAGAGCTGTAATCCAAAATATACCCAGAACTTGTAAAATTCAACAAAAAAGTAAACAACCTGATTAAAAAATAGGGTGAAAAACCTGAACAAATGCCTCACCAAAGAAGATATACAGATGTCAAATAAACTTACAAAAAGATGCTCAACATCACATCACTAAGGAATTACAAATTAAAACAAGGAGGTATTAATACGCATGTATTAGAATAGTCCAAGTCAGAACCACTGACAACACGAAATGCTGGTGAGGATGTGGAGTAGGTAGGAATGCAAAGTGGTAGATACTTTGGATGACACTTTGGCAGTTTCTTAGAAAACTAAACATAATCTTGCCACATGAGCCAGCAACCATACTTCTTGGTACAGTTATGCTCTGCATAACAACATTTTGGTCAATGATGAACCGCACATACCATGATGGTTTCATAATATAATGATGGGGCTGAAAAATTCCTATTGGTTAATAATGTAACTGCACAAAGGATGTTGGTAGCAGCTTTATTCATAACTACCAAAATGTAGAGAGAACCTCATCATGCTGTGCATTACTCACATGTTTGTGGTGATGCTGACATAAACAAATCTGCACTGTCAGTCATGTAAAAGTATAATTTTATATACTACATATAGCACATGTAATTGTACATAGTACATGATACTTGATAATGATAATAAATAACTATGTTACTGATTTATATGTTTACTATACTTTTTATTATTGGAGTATGTTCCTTCTACTTGGAAAAAAAAAAAAAGCTAACTGTGAAACTGCTTCAGGCAGGTCCTTAGGAGGTATTCCAGAAGAAGGCACTCGTATCATAGGAGACGGTAGTTTTTATATGTGTTATTTCCTCTGAGACCCTCCGACAGAACAAAATGTGGAGCTGGTAGATGGTGATATCGATGATCCTGACCCTGGGTAGGCCTATGCTAATGTGTATGATTTTGTAATTAAAAGGTTTTAAAAGTTTTTTAAAAGTAATAAAAACTTTTTAATGATTAAAATAACAGGTTAGAGAGTAAGGGTACAAAGAAAGAAAAGATTTTTGTATAGCTGTACAATGTGTTTGTATTTTAAGCTCAGGGTTATTACAAAGCAGCCAAAAAGTTTAAAAAAATTAAAAAGTTTACAAAGTAAAAATGTTACAGTAAGCTAAGCTTATTTATTGTTGAGGAAAGAAAAAAGTTTAATTAAAGTTAGTGTAGCCTAAGTGTACAGTGCTTATAAAGTCTATGGTAGTACACAACAACATTCTAGGCCTTCACATTCACTCACCACTTCAGATGCAGTCACTGACTCACCCGGAGCAACTTCTAGCCCTTCAAGGGCCATTCATAGTAAGCACTCTACACAGGTGTACCATTTTTTATCTTTTGCACTATATTTTTACTGTATCTTTTCTATTTGGATACACAAATACCATAGTGTTACAATTGTCTATGGTATTCAGTAAAGTAACATACTATACAAGTCTGTATCTTTGAAGCAATAGTCTATACTATATAACCTAGTTGTATAGTAGGCAATACCAAATGAGTTTTTCTAAGTACACTCTATGATGTACACACAGTGATCAAATTGCCTGGTGACTCAATTCTCACAATGTATTAAGTGACACCTGACTATATTAACCCAAAGGATTTGAAATCTTATATTCACGTACACAAAAAAACCTGCACAAAGGATATGTATAGCAGCTTGACTCACAATTGCCAAAACTTAGAAGCAATCGAAATATCCTTCAACAGGTGAATGGATAAATAAGTTGTGGTATATCCAGACAATGGAATATTATTCAGTGCTAAAAAGAAATGCACTATCAAGTCACTAAAAGACATGGAGGAATCCTAAATGCATGTTTCTAAATGAAGAAGCCAATCTGAAAAGGCTATATACTATAGGACCCTTAGCTATGCAACTTTATGGAAAAGGTAAACTCTGGAGACAGTGAAAAGATGAGTGATTGCCAGAAGTTAGGCAGTAGAATGGGATGGACAGGCAGAGCACAGATGATTTTTAGGGCAGTGAAACTATTCTGTACAATATTACAATGGTGGGTACATGTCACTATACATTTGCCAAGACTCACAGAATGTACAAACCCAAGAGTGAACACTAAATTATCGACTTTGGGTGATAATGACACATCAGTGTGGTTCATCAATCGTAACAAATGCACCCTGCTGATGGAGGATGGAGGATGCAACGAATGCACCATAATGGTGGAGGTTGTGCACATGTAGGGGCAAGGAATATATGAGAAATCTCGGTACTTTCTGCTCAATTTTGCTGTGACTCTAAAATTGCTCTAAAAATTAAGTAGATCAATCAATGTGTATTCATCTTATGAATACACATAGAGGTTTTAAAACCAAATAAAGTGACTTATTGCAATAAAATCATACACTGTATTCCTACAATCTACATTTTTCTCTCAATTTATATAGATATTAACAAAGTGAACCATAACACTTTTAAAAAAAAGTTTAAAACATTTTTACTTAATCTTCTGAGTTTTGTTTTCTCAGATATTGTTAATATTAACAGTACATTTTTACACAGTCTACACCTTTGGTTCTAATGTTTACCAAAAAAAAAAAAAAGAAAAAAAAAAAACCAGGCAAACAATTTGCCAATGACAAGAAGGTGTTTCTCCTTAAAAGCCGAATAACTTATTTTGAAAATGTACTGTATTTCACAGCAATTTTGACATTATGTACACACATATAAAGACTCACCACATCCACACCCACATATACAGTTCTTTGTATTTCCCAGTGAGGAATAGAAAAGCTTTAGTTGATTAGTATATCTGTCATTCAATTTTATGTGGCAGAATATTGGACTAACATTTTGGTAAGATATTTTTATTCTAAAAAAGAAAGGTGTGATAACGTGAAAAGATGATTACTGCTCTCTCTCTCTCTCTCTCTCTCTCTCTCTCTCTCTCTCTCTCTTTTAGTTAGAGTCTCACTCTGTCACCCAGCCTGGAGTGCAGTGGCACATTCACAGCCACCCCAGCATTGACCTGCTAGGCTCTGGTTATCCTGCTACCTCAGGCTTCCAAGCAGCCGGAACTACAGGCAGGGTTACCACGCTGGCTAATTTTTTGTTGTTGTTGTTGCTGCTGTTGTAGAGACGAGGTCTCACCAAGTTGCCCAGGGTGGTCTCGAACCTGCTGGCTTAGGCAATCTACTTGCCTCAACCTCCCAAAGAGCTGGGATTACAAGCTGAGCCACTGAGCTTGGTCACTGCTCATTTTTAAAAATGCAATTATTTTAATGTCACAGCCTAACATGTCTGGCCTGCTAAGCAGCTCTTCATTTAGACCACCTTCCTAAAAAAAGCCTCTAAAGTTACATATCTTATTGGTTTGCACCATCACATCTGATTTTCAATGCGTAATCTCTAGTCGATCTATTTTTATTATTTGATTACTTTTCGTCAGATTAATACTTTTCTTAAAGTCCATTCTTAAAGCAATTGCAAAAGTTGAAATTAGACTATGTGCAGAGAGCTAAAACTCTATTTCCAGCCACTTGGAAGGCTGAGGCGGAAGGATCGCTGGAGCCCAGCAGGTCGAGGCTGCGGTGGCCAGTAGTGGCCACTGCATTCCAGTCTGGGCGACAGACTGAGACTCCAACTCAAAACAAAAAATAAATAAAATCCAAAGTATAGGAAGTAACCTACAAAACAGGATAGGTGAGTTCAAGTGCAATGTTAAATATTTTAGTGGGCAGGACAGAATATCTTATGCAAATATTTGTTTAAAAGATGTGTTTGTCTGCCAGAGTTGTACTTTTCCAAATAAGTCCCCACTAAAACCTCTGGAAATCATAAACACGTCTTGTATCACTAGCTACTGATCTATGTAGGTAATATCACTCTGTTGGACGATTGAAAATTTGCCTTGGAGAAAATAAAAAGACTGTGTCTATCTGTCTCTGCAATGTTGCAAATGAAATACTCTGACCATGCAACAAAATTCCAAACAAACAGGATTCCTGGGTTCCTGAGTGTCCTTCCAACTTACAACCCTGTTGTGGCATCTATTTACTTCATCGAAACATCAATCTCAGAATTTGGTAATAAATATTCCCTGGGTTTCCTGGCACATTCACAAAGAAATGAGATCCTGCATTACTTAAATTTACACAAATAGATTTAGAAATATAGAGATAAATTCTCACACACACAAGTGTATACAAACACATACAGATTTATATTCTAGGCACACACAGAAAAAGAACTCATAAGTCTAAGTTTAGTAATAATGCATATTGTTAAGCAAAGTATTTGGAATGAACTTGTATTCTTCATTAATATTTAAAATAAATCATCTCCCTGCTGATCACTTGTTTGCTTAAATAAGACAAAAGCAATTAATTCCATTCCTCTGCATTCCTTCCTCCTTTTCAGCCTCCCTATTTCCATCTCTGACTTATATTGATAGGCGATACCAAGATCGAAAGCCTCTTACATTTAAAGATAATATTTTTCAATTAGCCACACATTCCAAATAACACCATGAAAAATTATGTAAAGTTATATTTTATATATAACCCAGCTATAATAGAGAATCTAAAAGTAAAATACAAAATATATATTAGTGTTAAGGTATTAACAAATACCATGAGTCCATAAATTAACTTCTACCACTGGATTCAGAAAAAAAAAGGATAACTAGATTTTATTCTTCTAAGTCAGCAATAGTTTCAAGTCCAGTACAAGGAAAACAAAAAGTCTTATGTAAAATGGACATTGATTTTATATATATGATGTGTATATTTATATATGGTATAGTTTACTTGCTTAAAGGCAGGAATCAAAACCAGACTAATATTTGAGAAAAGTGGAGCTTCTGCAAGGTGTTTGAACGCTAAGATCTATAAGGGTATTCTAAAGTGAAAGCAGAAGAAATGAAACAGGTTAAAAAACAGCACCTGCACCTACAACTTGTCATAGATCTAGATAAAGATAAAAAGATATAAGTTTATTGAGTTCCTTCTTTATGCCAGCCAATGTGTTCAGCACTTGTCATACATTTCCTTCTCTAATCCTTGCAGTAATCCTGTGAGGTACATATCGCATTAGTCCTCCAAAATTGAGCATTAAAAGGCAAATGACCTGAATCACTGTTTATTTATTATTACCGGAAAATTCAATTCCCAAAAGCTGTTATTTTCATTAGTTCTATTGTACTTGTTTTCCCTAGACTTAGAAAATGCAGTCATATGCACTACTTAAAGAGACTTTGTTTCCCATGTAAGACTGTTTGTTTCATGTGATGTTTTAAGAATAGCAGTCATTATCGACCAGCTTCTAAAATAACTGAATTAAACTATGAGAGATCACACTATCATTAGTACAGAAAATATATTACTAATCAAAGGACTACACATTTGTTTGGAAAACAATGTTTCTTCGGAACCCAATATAATGAAGTGTTAACTGTTCCTCTTAATTTATGAAGCATAGCTCCCTCACTTTCACATGAGATAGCCTGTCCTAACACCAAATACATATTTTTTGAGAATTGGTGTTTTAATAGACTTAAAAAGAGAGAAAATACCCTATGTCTGCTAGAGGTAACTGATCATATAGTCTGGGCTACAAAATAAATGGAGAGATAATACCATGCATATAAACTTTTAAAAACGCAATAGATCTAGTCTCACAAAATTAATCTATAGATTCAATGTCATCAAAAAAAGTCATAGCAAATTATTTTTTAGAGAAATTGACAAGCTATTTCTAAAATGTATATAAAAATGAAAGAAGCTACGATAGATCAAATTATCTTGAAAAAGAGCAAAATTAAACAACATACATTTTCTAAGTGATAGCAAACAAGACAATGAGGATTTTGTCCATCCAACTACCATGAGGACATACAAATTAATCAGGATAGTGTCTAGAAATTGACTCACACCTGCACAGTCAATTCATTTGACAAAGGCACCAAAGCAATTCAATAAAGAAAAGACAGTCCTTCCAACAAAGATAATGGAACAGCTAGACAAACATGAAAAAAAAGGAGAACTTTGCCCTTTACCTCATATTACATACAAACATAAATTTTAAATGTATCATAGACTGCAATATAAAGCTAAAGTAAATCTTCTAGGAGAAAACATGAGAGAAAATTTTTGTGACTATGAAGCAGGCAAAGATTTCTTAGGACACAGAAAGCAGTAACTATTAGACACTAAGCTGATAAACTGATAAATGCATCCATATTAAACATTTTTGCTCACCAAAGACACATTGCTGGCAAAATGAATAGGCAAACCACTGTTCAGAAGAAAATATTTATAATACATATATAAGACAAGAACTTGTATGTAGAATATAGAAATAATTCTTAGAAATTAGCAATAGAAATACAATACAAAATTTTCAAAGGGCAAAAGTCTTAAATACTTCACAAGAGAAGGTACACAAATGGCCAATAAATACATTAAAAGGAGCCTGACATCATTAGTCTTTTGGGAAATGCATATTAAAATGAGATACCATTTCACAATCACTAGAATGGCTAAAATAAAGACTGACAATTCCAAATGTTGGTGTGGATGTAGAGCAATTGTGATTCCCATACATTGCTGTTGGAAAGTAAAATGGTACAACCACTTCAGAAAACCGTTAGCAGCTTCCTAAAAAGACAAACAGACATCTTCTCCTATGAACCAGCACTTCTACTCCTTAATATTTACCCAACAGAAATAAGAACAGATTCTTGTACATAAATGTTCACAGTCATTATATTTATAAAACTGCTAGGAAATGGAAGCAATCTAAATATCCCTGAATAGGTGAAATGGATCAATATTGGTATAATGGAATATTACTACTCCTCAGAAATAAGAAAGACTAAGCAATAAGTAACAACATAGATGAGACTCCAATACATTAATTTATTGTTGTATTTTATTCACACGAAGTCTAAGAAAAGGCAAAACTAACATATGGTGATAGAAACCAGAAAGCAGTCTGTAGAGTGGGAGGATGTTGTGGGAAAACTGACCAGAAGAGGCAAAAAAGAACTTTCTGCAGTAATAGAAACATTCTACATTTAGTTTGGGGAGGTAGTCACATAGATGCATACAAATGCCACAATCCATTGAATTATACATTTATGATCTGTGTATTTTATTATATGTGAATAGCTTATCAATAAAAGGTATTTTAGAGTTTTTTTGTTTTGCTTTGTTTCGTTTTGTTTTTAAAGTGTTTAAGCTGTGATGTCAGGTTCAAATTCTGACTCCATAATGTCTTCTTTTTGTTACCTTGGGAACAAGAAGCTAAGTTATTTAACTTCTCAGCCCTTCTGTTTCCTTATTTTCAACACGAAAATAATAACAGCACCTATGTTACAGGATTTTTGTGAAGATTAAATAAGGTAACAGATAGAAAGCACTTACTACAGTGTATAAAATAGAGTCTCCTCAAAAAACCTTCACTATTATCAATTCATTATTAATCAAGTCTTCCAAAGGACATGCCTAATACCATTACAGCTAAGTGCATACACAATTATACACCTAAAACTAATTTCTTGCCACAGTAACTTACAACAAAAAGCCTCTTATAGCATTGTAGTTATGATTTTAAAAACTGCGATTATAGTAAAATTTCCCAGTGAACAACAGGAAAACACAGGATTGAATTTTCAACCACAATAATTGTTGATTATGAAAAAAATCAAACGCTCATCTAAGCTTCCATCATCTCTTTCCTGCACTATTTCAGTAGTCTCCTAAATACCTTTCCCCAGTATATTTCCTTAGAGAAGCCAAAGCAATTGTCTTATAAACATAATTTAGAACCTGTTATGCCTCTGCTTAAATTTGGCTGAGCATGTTCTTAAGATAAGACCCACATTTCTGACCATGACCACCCAACCCTCCATGACGTAGCTGTTGCTTATCTGTCCTACTTTAGTCATGCCCTTCTACTGTCACCAACTATACTGACCTCTTTTGTTTCAGCATTCTAAATTCTGCCCTATTTCTTAACCTGACCTGTGCATTTATACCTCACATGTCCTTATCCAGCTTCTCCTCTTCCCTTAAGACTCAATTTAAATGCCTCATTCTTAGAGAAATTTTTCCTGGTCAGCTTATCTAAAGTTAGTCTTTCTGAATCAATTTCTATTACACCACCTTGATAACACTTTATCTTTTTCTACACTGAATGTTTGTGTCCCTTCAAAATCTATATGTTAAATTCTAGTGTCCTAGAGCTGAGGGTCTATGGGAGGTGATTAGGTCATGAGGGCAGAGCTCTCATGAATGGGATTAGTCCCCTTATAAAAGAGGACACAGAGCTCCCTTGCCCTTTACACCATGTGAAAACAAAGAGGAAAGATCTATGAACCAACCAAAGAGTAGGCCCTCACCAGATGCCAAATCACCAGTGGCTTGATCTTGGACTTTGCAACCTCCAGAACTGTGAGAAGTAAATGTCTGTTTTCTTATAAGCCACCCTGTCTAATGTACTCTCTTACAGCAGCTCTGTATATGTTTATTGTCCATCTCCCACCACTAGATTATAAATATCATAAGGACAGAAACTCTCTCTTTAGTTCACACAGCATCATCAGTTCCTAGAAGACAGTAAGTGCTCAATAAAGAGTTGTAATATTAATTAATGAATTTACAAAGGTGACTAAAATGCTTTAACTATTCAGTAGTGTTAACAGCAAATTAATTTCAACAACATACTGTCAACTTTTTTTTATTCAGAGCTCTCATGTTATGGTCTGTTCTTATTCTCATGTCTTTTGTTTTGACAGTAGCTTATTCTAAGTGATATGATAAATTAAAATGATCAGAGTAGTAATGATACAAAGTCTCCTAAGATGAAAAAATGTCATATAAATAAAAAAGTGCTTCCTGCTTTGTAGAAATATTTTACTGAAGTTCTCATGAATAGTATCAGCCATATATACTATATTTAATTTGCTGGAGGTAGAAAGACCTCTTTTACCAAGCCTTCTGTACATGTTTGTACAGAAACATTGACCCTGAATATCACATTTATCAAGGACCAAAATACAAAAGGTCTAAAACCATATCATTCACAGAGCTAGGCTTGTGACTGAGAACATTTGCCACTATACAATTGCTTACCACAATTTGTGTGTGTGTGTGGGGGGGGGGGGGGTATTATAATTCTTTCACCTGTCTGTAGAAAAGACTGGAAGTCTTTTAAATCATTTACATCATGGCAACTTTCCTTTATTGTTCACTGGTTTACCTCACTGACTTGACCCTTTTTCTGCAGAGTGAATACATGACTAAACCTTTTCTACCTTTGCTTATTCTTATATCACTTGTACACACAATGTGCAAGGTACTAAATTTACATCTTCTTTTATCCAGTTACATGATGGCTGTATGTCTTACCACTGAATTAGTGGAATCTTGTAACCAGAAACACAAAGTCACTTATTTGGCAGTTACTGTGGTAGCACATATTTCAAATTACTGGGTTTAAAAATGCAAAACATATAACCCTCCAATTTTAAGTCATTCATTCCAATACATTCACCAACTGATTATTATTATTATTATTATTATTTTTGAGTTGGAGTCTCACTCTGTTGCCCAGACTAGAATGCAGTGGCCGCTCCCGGCCACCGCAGCCTCGACCTGCTGGGCTCCGGCGATCCTTCCGCCTCAGCCTTCCAAGTAACTGTAACTACAGGCGTGCACTTCCACGCCCGGCTGATTTTTTGATTTATTGTAGAGATGAGGTCTCGCTGCTCAGGTGGGTCTTGAACCCGCGGGCTCAGGCAATTCACTCACCTCAGCCTCCCAAAGGCACGGGATTACAGGCTGAGCCACCGAGCCCGGCTTCAACTGATTATTTTTAATATGTGCTAGCAAAGAGTCAAATTGACTGACTAGCATTTCTACCTCTTTTCCATAAATCTGTTTTTTCATTAAAGGAACACAGAAAAGTAAAGACATGCCACAAAGTTAAAACACAGATAATAGATATAAAAAAGATCTAAGGATCAAGAGACCTAAGAAGATCAATGACCACAGGCTATTTATTTAATTTATCTGCATACCAGCATTCTCAGGTCTAAAAGGGACCTCACAAAATCATCTCTAAATATTTCTTAGGCATTAACAAGATATGAAATCTTGTTAATAAAAATGATTTCAAAAAGTTTAAGAGTATTATCTAAATGATGATGATGCTATTATTAATGAGTTTCTAAGGAATCTAAACTTAATAGTATAATAGATGAAACTATTTTCAGAAGTACTATATAATATTATCTTCATTAATCAAGTTATGCTTATCCTCTTATTTCCTAATCGTGAAAAAAGAATGCTTCAAACTATAAAAAGTAATTTAACCAAGGGTTATTACTCTGTTTATATCACCCTCTCTCATAAATTCCACTCCAGTTTGTTAAGTCCATAGCTCTGCAGAGAAGTAATGTGATTATAGAGCCATGGGAACTACATCTGTCTTCTAGTCTAACTCAAACACTCTCTGTGTGACGTCAGGTGAGGCACTTTACTTCTATGGGCCCAGGGCCTCTCGTCTTTAATATTAGGCAACTGGACGCCAGCAGGTACCTAGACTCTTGAGGCATCAGCATACCTTTTTAATGTCAAAACATCTGCAGTGCATGACAGCAGTGGTGCTAGAATATTATTGGTTGAGCTGTTATGAATTCAGCAAAATATTTAATGAATTAGCCTTTAATTAAAATGGTATCAGTTACGTAGTCATTCACATATTTTACATATTCTAATTAGTGTGCACAAATTCAAGATCTCTAGTAGTAATTCAGTGACAAAGGTCCTGGACCCACAATTTAGGAACTTTTAAAATACAGCAGCTTTAAGAACTCACACACACCGCTCTATGCCCAGTTATTACAGGAAATGATCCTATTTGGGGGCAGAACAGCTAAAATATACAACATCAATACTCACAGTAGAAATTTCAGCAATACCCACAAGGTAGATTAATAGTTCAAACCAAATGATAGTTTCTCTAGAGCTTCCATTTAATATATGCCTTTTAAAAGACTTTAAATGTTTTTTTTTATAGTAATCTTTCTCTGGTCATCTTTGAAGTGTGACTTTTCACACTTTATTTAAAAAAAAGAGTTAAATTTGAGTTTTCATCAGCTCCTCTGACCCTTTGAGAAGTTTATGCCTATTTGTTTAGAATTCACTGGTACCTCATCTATGCAGTGCATCATATAAGAAAAAAAAGTATATATTTATATATAGAATATACACACAAAACCAGGGGTGCCAAAAAATGAATATACATTTTAAGAGGTGTTATCTATGCATTGCTTTTCAAAGCTGAATTGAATTATGGTAGCAATGTGTAGCACAATGCTTGCTCACATTATGGCATTAATCAAATGAATGTTAGTGTCACCATGCGACAGGCAGAACAATTTTAATGTTTTAATACAGTTGTTTCCTTTCTTAAAATGTATATACTTTCTCTCTCTCTGTCTCTCTCTCTCTCTGTCTCTCTCTTTCTCTCTCTCTCTCTATATATATGCTCTACTAGAAGCACTATACAACATAAATGAAAAAGACTTAAGAGCAGTTATTCTATCATTTCTAAGTAATTTTGAATAAACAGAGTAAAAATTAATTTAAACATGTAATGAATAGTAAATAAAAAAGCCTCCAGAGGTCAGATTTAACAAAAAGTGGCCTCCTGAAGAAGTCTGTAGGGAAAGATGAGGTAGACTACTGGAGAGCTTCAGGTGCTGAGAGTCGTTTGTTCAGAGACAGAAACTGAAATGATGAAACGTGCTTAATGACTGATGGTGTTACTCAGCAAACCAGAAACGGAAAAAGTACCATTTAATGAGGCTTCTGAATTATTTCAAAATAAATTTTTGTGAGTCTCCTACATACCTGTAATAACAGTTGCCTTGTGTTTATGAAAGGAGCCTTGGTTCTCAATGTCTTTTCTCTTGAGTAAGCATTTTTTCGTTAGTTAGTTTTTAAATATCTAGGCACAAACACTACAAATAAAAGATCAAAGAGTAACTATATGCTGGTCTAATTTAAAATACTGTTCTCAGCAAGTACAAATCCTTTTTGAATTGCTAAACTGAACTTCTGATTTTTTACACCTTTTTTCTTAAGTCACTTCAGTAAGTTAAAATTCCTCAAATGAAGGAAAAAAAATCAAGTTATCAGTACAATCATAAAGCCAAATAAGTATCAATTATGTTGAACTTATCAGTAGTTAATCTGCCATTCTACTGGAAGCTTTTATATCACTTGAAAAGCAGAGCTATGCAAAAAAGATAGTTACTTAACAAATTTTAACATAAAGATAAAAAGTCATTTCATTTTTTAAATATTAAAACAAAATCTGCTCAAACATGTAGCTTTTAAAGTATGAAATGATCTCAATGCCATTTTCTTCATGAGTAAACAGTGATGCACACGTCTAATTATAATGGGCCTCTTTATAAAGTGATTACTTGACATCTGCCTTTTAAAACACACACACAAACTAACTTTGTTCATGACTCAACCACTAGTAAGCCAAATGGTAGGCCAAATATGTACAAATGAGAACAAGTTTCCATTCTGCCTTTAAACTGAACTAACAAGAAAAATGTTATATTTAAGGAAAAAAATATTTCCATTTTAGAAGGATTATCACTGAGTTCTGTTACAGAATGAAAGAAGGGGAATTTTGTTTGAAAACCTCTTTTAAAATCTCTTATTTTTTTTAAAATGAGGGTAGCTGATGTGTTTTAGCTTTCAACTCAGGAGTAAAATGAAATCTGTGCACATAATATCCCAAAGAAATACAGAAGATCAAGCGTAACTTAAAAGCCTTATACTGAATGTTGATTACAAGAGATTAGTTCAGTTGTTTCCTTTACTTTTTTCTCCTTTGCTCTTTCTAAAATAAAACATTAAATGGGCATGGATAACCCTGTTATGATTTTCACACTGTCTAGTTCAAAGTGGACAACTTGAAGGAAAGGTTCTGGGACTCCTTCTTGAATCACAACTTACAAATTTCCAAAATAATAGTCTACTATATTCTAATATAGCAGAATATTTTATGTTGCTTGCTTTCATTTCTATAGTTATCTCTTGGATTTACCCACTTCAAAAATAACTTTTCCAAATAGATGGCATATATACAGATCACTTAACGAGTATGCAAATAAAATACTTCAAATTGTTCAGTATTACCTATTCACAATAAGAGAGTGGGAGGTCCAAGCCTTAATGTCAAAGCACCTTTCCTATTTCAAAAGCTAGCTGATAGCCTAGAAAGACTGGTATTAAAATGACAACACTTTCATAATCAACAAGACACAACACAATTGAAAAGCTGACGGGAAAACACATTTTATTGTGATCACATTTATTTAAATGCAATATATGCCTTCCTATTAGTACAAAGAGAAAACCTGAAGGGAAAAAATAAAATAAAATATGACCATTCCACTTAATCTTTTAAAATGTCTCAATAAAACTTTTAACAGCATTTTACTCCTAACAACTTTAGGAAAACTAAAACCAAAAGAGGCAGAGAAATCAACTCAAATGATCTGGAATATTTTATTATCTAACATGGTAAATTTCTAGGTTATAATTTATAATCACCAAATTAATAAAATGGATTCCAAATATGGCCCAAGACATATAAAGAATTAAAACATATACACAAAACCAAAACACAATGAAATTATTTGCCTATCATAAAAACTATAATACCAGTAACATGTAGGAACCCAATCAAGATAATATATAGGAAATATGTATAAAATTCTGCCTTTAAAAAACTTTCACAATATGCAATGATACATAACTTACAGAAGTAAATAAAATAGGTATGGTGCTTTAAAATTTGCTGAGTGCTTTCATATTAAATTATTCAATTCTCACAATAACTCTGAGAGATGCACAGGAGAAGGGTTATTATTTTCATTCTAATAATGAAGAAATGAAGTTTAAAAAGATTAAAGCATAGTTGTAATAACTTAATAAATAGCAATTTTTAAGAAACAAGGTGACTAAGTCATTTTTACATTTAATGTGAACAATTAGAAAGGAAAAACAAAAAACAGATTAGAGTAGCCATATAAAAGCCAAATGGAATTAAATAAAATATATTGCTAGAAATATATTATCACATCATCTTTACAAATGACAACAAAAATAAGTGTTTCCATTACTTTCTACAAAAGAGGTTACCCAATATGTATTATTTTGAACATCAAAAATAATACAAATAAAAAATATTCCTTTGCTTATCCTCTGGAGGCTATCAGGAGACTTAAAAAGGTTCCACCATCTTTATATCATTACTCAGCAAGGACATATAAATGGTGAAAATTTAGAAAGAATTATCTCATCTACAACCCATACTAAATTTGAAATCTAAGACTAAATCTACACTTTAAATCAAAATAACCACCTGATTAACCACCAGAGAAAAAAAAAAAATCCACCCATTAGCTACCCATAAATGTGTACCCATAAATGTGTAAGCAGATTAGAAATTATTGCCATCTTTGAATAATAAACCTATCACCTGAAGACAGTGAAGCTATGATCTGATTACTTAATCAAATGAGTTATTTTTGGGGGGAGGGTAGGTTGTGTGATGTCAGAAAGTCCTCCATTTTATTTAGGTTATCCAGTTTGCTTTCACATAGGTGTACATAGTAATCTCTGATAATTATTTCTTCAGGATCACTTGTGATTTAATTTTTTGTATTTCCGATTGTTTCAAGTGAGTTCTTAAAAATTAAAAAAATCAAGAACAAACAAAATACAGATCTCAAGCAGAAGAATTCTCAAGGCTTCTTTTTCACATTCATAACTGTAACTTTACTTCAAAATATTCACACAAAATCAGTTCTTCCAATATATCCAATTTTTAGATGCTGTTATTTGATGCTGGTATATTTTAAACATAGTGGTGCTGTATCTAGTGACAGACATTAAGTGTGCAAGGAAACAGATTAAACCCTATATAGTCTCTACTCGGTTAATTCCAGAAACCAAAACTGTGCATATCATACTTCAATATAATATAAGATTCAAAAGATACTGACTTAGGCAATTTACTGCAAAAGTTAATCAACTGGATTTAGTCAACGTTTGTTTCAGTTTGGTTTTATTATTTTAAAACAAGTGAAGTACAGAAAGAAGAAGATAATGCAATGGCATGTACTCCACATGAATTCTTTCTAAATTAGTATAATACCCACAAAAGTTTAATGAGGTTTGCAGATAACCTGCAAGTCTGGAGCATTGATAGTACTTCTTATCACTGCAATGCAGTAATCAACAAATCAATGTTGCTTCAACAACAGTACAGGTCATTTTAGCTTTGAAAATATAACAAACACTATATTTATATTAAACCCAATATAATTAAAACTAGTCAAATAAAAAGATATTATGAAAACCAAACCAAAAGTTAAAGAAAAATATATATACTACAA
This sequence comes from Carlito syrichta, assembly GCF_000164805.1. Classification (NCBI taxonomy): domain Eukaryota; kingdom Metazoa; phylum Chordata; class Mammalia; order Primates; family Tarsiidae; genus Carlito; species Carlito syrichta. The sequence continues at coordinate 474,150 of NW_007259221.1, forward strand.
AGCTAAGCATTAAATAAAGGTAAAAATATCCCTCAACTCATTAAAGCATACACTAATATAAATGAAAGTTGAGAACCATTAGAATGTCCAGTATGCACAGAATGAAGAATTCCACCTTTCCCATTGGTAAATAAATATTCATTATGACATAATACTGCAACATCTCTATTCAAGTAGTAGAATACTCAAGGTAAGCAATTTACAAAGTGATAAAAATATTTTGAGGTAAAATGATCTCATGCTTTCCTGTGTACAAAAAAGAAATCAAAATCATAAAATAGGCCAGGCACAGTGGCTCATGCCTGAAATCTCAGCAGTTTGGGAGGCCAAGGATTGCTTGATCTCAGGAGTTCAAGACCAGCCTGGACAACATAACAAGACAGTGCCTCTACAAAAAATAAAAAAATTAGCCAGGCATGGTGGAATGCACCTGTTGTCCCAGCTACTCAAGAAGCTGAGGTGGAAGGATCACCTGAGCCCAAAAAGTCGAGTCTACAATCGAGCCATGATTGTGCCACTGCACCATCATGTCACTCTGGGTAACAGAGCAAGACCCCCAACTCAATTAAAAAAAATAATGATATGAATATATCATTAATATTTCTCCTTATTTTTGTTATTTAATCCAATTTGAATGTTCAATTTAATAATCATATATATCTTTGAAAATAGAACTCTAAAAAATTTTTACTGTTAACAATTGCCAAAAGGTAGAAACAACATTAAGTGTCCATCAACAGATGAAAGGCTAAACAAATTGTGATATACTCATAACATGAATATAAAAGAGAAATAAAATTAAAGAGAAATAAAATTCTGGCACGTGCTACAACATGGATAAATCTTGAAGACATTATGCTAAGTAAAATAAGCCAGTCACAAAAGGATAAATATTGTATGATTCTACCTATATTGGATATCTTTTGAATACTCAAAATCATAAAGACAGAAAGTTAATTGATGGTTGCCAGGGACTGAGGGGCTGTTAGAATAAGGAGTTACTGTTTAATATATACGAAGTTTCCAAGAGGACAATGAGAAACTTCTGGAGATGGATAGGAGTAATAGTTGTACAACAATGTGAATATACTTAATGCCATCACAACTGTACACTTAACAACTGTTAAAATGGTAAATTTAGAGTATGTATATTTTTCCACAAAAAAAGTTTACTACCTGCATCTATCTTTCGCTCTCCTTTGTATTTTAGTTAAGGCACAACAGCACTTATATGATGCTTTAGTAAACATTTTATGTCATCTGGTTGTGAATATCTTTAAAGATAGTATTTCTTTATAATAATTTTATATATACATATATGTATAAAGGACAAAACATCAAGCTCGCTAATAAATTAAAATACACACTGGGAAAGAGTGAAGAGAAAATATCATTTAGGGCAATGAATTGAGGCAATGTCTAGAACCACACATTTAAAATTTTTTATCTCTATCTGGAAAGCTATAGTCACACGTCATACATGTACCTCCTAAGACAATATGCCTTTCAAATTCCTTCATTGTTTCTCACAACCCCAAATTAGGCTTTTCCAAATCACAGCAAGTTAACAGATTGCCTAAGACTATCTTGCTAATGTTATAAATTAAAATTTCCAACTCTCTATAAAAGAAATGATAAATCATAGCTTTTATATAACACAGTCCCACAAGAATGAGTGAAGAATCTAAGTATTTTCTTTGAGAATCACTATTGTGAAGAAAAAAAATTAAGCTAGATGAAACAATAAATTAAATTCCTATCTATAAAATCTATAGCTTTTTGACAGTTCTCCTTAGACCTAAATATTATTAGACCTGTAAATGCTCCCTTCCAATCCATCCTCCACAAATAATGGTTTCATGTGGCTGTTTAAATATACCCCTATGAAAACCCACAAGGGAAAAAGAATGTGTGGGAAAGTTAGGCAGTCTCATATTTCCAGTAGACTTACCAACCTGATTTTTTAAAAACTGAAGATAGGATATTGCACGAGTGAATGCAAAAGATATTTTTAATGTGTTATTATCCTTTTCAGTGAATTCTGGCCAAACATAATTGGTACTTTCACAATCCCCATATCTCCATCTTAGGAATCCTATCTTTGTATGTACATGGCTATATATATCTTTATATACAAAATATAATACTAAAAATGAAATAACATTAATAGCTAATCATTATTTCAAATATTAAGGAAATTTTTCCCAGTAAGAATTTCTCCATGTCACCAAAACTATCTTGGGAAGAGTCAACTCCAACAGGCTTTAATAAACTATTAAGCCAGCCTAGTTTTTAAAATTAATTGGAGCATTTTTTGAAAGGTTTAATGTAAAGAATATTTTATTAACTCACTTGGAAATATACATCAAACTTTAAATATATGTGATATGTAATCCATCCCAAAAATGTCCTGCCATTAGTGCAGAGTAGGATTTTTAATGTTGTAAAAATAAATGTTAAATGTAAATTAGAATATCCCTTCAAAAAAAAAAGCCAGCTTCTTTGTTCTTTTCTGTTTCTAAACTGTTCATAGCACTTAGAACCACAGTAGATAGAAATTCATCATTGATGTGTTAATCTTGCCTTGTCAGGCAGGTCAAGAAAAATGCAATGCTCTGCAAAAGAAATGAAATTGATCATTCAAATTCACTGGAAGGAAAGGTGGAGTGTTGCATTGTTAGGCCAGCAATGAATCCTAAATTTACTCTTCAGTTTAAAAGATTAAACTGGAAACTTCTCATTGACTGTCAAAATAACTCAGGGTTTTAGTGAAAGAAACTTTTAGCCTACTTCTCTGCAGCGGCCCTCTTCGGGCTCCAACACAGCTTCCTAGACCAAAAACAAAAGCCTAGCAAATTTTATGCCAGTGTCAATAGACTGTGGGTATCTGCTATAGCCCTGTAAGTAATTTGCAAAAACAGGCACTCACCAACAAAGAGAGAACAAGAAGGGATGGGTTCAGTATAAGAATATTATGAAACTTTTCATTCAATTAAAATAAAGATACTCACTTGCATCAATGGTCTTACAAAAGTCCACGATATAAAGATCCTCATGCCAAATTCTTTCTAGTAATAATTGACATAAGGAGATCATACAACAATAGACAGGTTGGACTGATGTTTCTTTGACATGAAATAGACGTTCCTTTCAACTCTGGGCACAGCTAAGTTAAATAATGGGTAAATAAAGACTTTCCTATATGGTGTGATATCTCTTTTTCCTATAAGCAAAAAGAAAATGGTCATAATTCACTTTCTCATTCTGAAACTCAACTTCCATTTCTTTTTCACACTTCAAAAAATTTTTCTGTTGGGAGCCAGCCGTGGAGGCCTGCCTGAGCGTTAGGGATCCAGGCAGGCTGCGGACCCTGAGACCACCAGGCTGGTTCAGGAGCTGAAGGCCCATTCCCTCCTCCTTTCCTTGTTGTTTAGCATTACCCACTGGTAGGGTTTTTAACGATCTAAGCATGAAGTTCTGAGAATATGACAGGCATGGTTGACTCTAGGGATCCATTGTTCCTGCTTCTCACAGACTGCGGTTTCGGCTTTAAACTTAACACAGTTCAAACTCAGATCACATTTGGGAGCCTTATACGTGATACAAGCTTCTTTATAAGATTTAAAAATATATTTGTAGAATTAGTATATACATTTAGAGAGCTGTTTCCAGCATGAGATGGTTATCTAGGGTTACCAGAAATGGCCCAACACGAACTTTGGGCTGGGCCACATTCCTAAGGGCCCAGCGTCCATTTTGAACTGGGCCACATTCTTTAGGAACTGGTCTGACCTATAATTAAGAGTTTTTTATAGTACAGGTAAAGTTAGCACAGAATAAGAAGGTATTAGGATTTAAGTCAGTCATTACGTGTGGGTATGCATAAGTTTTAGAAGTTATTGACTATTAGGATTTTATGATATTAAAACTGTTGTATTGCTTTTGAGGAACATAAACCAAGCATAAGGAACAGTGAAATAATTTTGGGATTGTCCTTCCTCATGCTTGGGGGAAAAACGCCTGGTGGGCGGGGATGCCCCCCCCCAACCCACCTGGCTTTGTGTTCATGTAAACTCTTGTGATTTGATTAAGATTGTCCTTCCTCATGCTTGGGGGGAAACGCCTGGTGGGTGGGGATGCCCCGGACCCACCTGGCTTTGTGTTCATGTAAACTCTTGTGATTTGATTAAGATTGTCCTTTCTC
>NW_007259221.1:478373-501526 GCF_000164805.1 Carlito syrichta
CGCATTCCATGTAGAGAGAAAAATACATGAATAGGCATAGGATTATCAAAGTGTATTCATCTAATAATGAGAGGCTCGCTATTGAGGAAACCCGTGTAACAAGATGAGAGGTAGAGGAAAAGGGAGGTTCTAATATAGATGGATGCGCAAGTAGACCCTCGTAGGCATTGAAGATTACATGTACAAAATTTAGTAACATTAACAATTTCACAGACGCCCCCCCCCCCCACCTGGCTTTGTGTTCATATAAACTCTTGTGGTTTGATTGGGGTTGCCCTTCCTCATTCCTAAGGAAATGCCTGGTGGGTGGGGGACGCCCCTCACCTACCTGGCTCTGTGCCCACGTGAAAGTCTTGTGATTTGACATGTGAAAACTTGGGATAAAAGACTCACGACGGGTCCCAATAAACGGCTTCTGCTCATTTCACTGAACAGTTGTCTACTTTCCTTCTTTCTCTTTCTTCCTCTTTATATCTATGCCTCCATCTTGCTTTCTTTTAATGTCTATCCCTACTACAGAATCAGCTTCTGTACTAGACAGAGTCTAGTCTCTTTCTTCCCTTCTATTTCTCCAGAATATTCGCCGACGCTGTCCCACCTTCCAGGGACCCTCTAAATCTCTTTTGGGGGGCTGGCTCCCCATAAATCTCAACATTTCTTTGCTATTAATTATTTGCATGTGTTATAATGTAAAGTAATCAAGTTAGTAATAATTGATTCCTATACTATACTATATGGTATTGTCTATTTCACAAACTCTTTACTTTGTATTTCTTGAATGTCTGTGTGTATGCATAGCATTTCCTCCATTCCTAGGTATATACACAAAAAAAACCCTAAGTCTAGTCAAAAAACTTGGAGACAAATATTCATAGCAGTATTACTCAAAATAGACAAAATGTAGAAATGATTCAAATTCTCTTCGACTGATGAATGGATCACCAAAATGTGGTTTACCCATATAATTATTTAACAGTAAAACACGCTACAACATGGATGAACCTTAAAAACATTATGCTAAGTGAAAGAAACCAGTCACAAAAGACTGCATACTGCATGATTCCATTTCTATGAAATGAGAATAAATGAATCTATAGAAACAGAAAGTAGGTGACTGGATTTGGGAGAGAGAAGGAGAAGTGCCAATGAAGAATAGCTGCTAATAGCTAACAGGTTTCTTTTGAGAGTGAGGAAGATCACATTTGACAAGTCAAAACCTGGACTCTTGATTTACCACTCCAATCTAATTCTACTCCACTTTCCCCCATCTCTAGATTCACTAGATAGTTGATATGGCTACAAATAGAGCAACCATACCTCCTCACTTTCCCTCACACCTCACGCCTTTCCATCAGTCAATCCTCTATTTTCTTCCTCCAAAATCTATCTTCTCCACTATTTCTACTGCCACCTCAACATGTCCCGTAGGCTGCAAAAATCTCCAAGCTACAGTAGCCTCTCCTTATTCATAGTTTTGCTTTCCAAGGTTTCAGTTACCTGTGGTCAACCACAGTCCAAAAATATTAAATGGAAAATTTCAGAAGTAAATAATTCATAAGCTTTAAATTGGTTGCCATTCTGATCAGGTGATAAAATCCTACAATGTCCTACTCCACCCAGCCCAGGATGTGAATCATCCTTTGGTACAGCAGATCGATCTACCTATACTAACCACCAATTAGTTACTTAGCAGTCACCTTGGTTATCACACCAGCTGTTGAAATATCATAGTGCTCGTGTTCAAGTATTCCTTATTTTACTTATTAATGGCTCCAAAGCACAAGAGCAGTGAAACCAGCAACTGTGATACACCAAAGATAAACCGTAAAGTGCTTCCTTTACATGAAACGGTAAAAATTTTTGATTTAACAAGGAAGGGGGGGGTATATGCTAAGATTCATGGGTAGAACAAAATCTACCCATAAAATTGTTTAGAACAAAAAAGAAAGTTGTGCTAGTTTTGCTGTCACATTTCAAACTTCAAGTTTTAGTCCCCAAAGTGTGATAACTTTTACTATGGCATATTATGATAATTGTTCTATTTTGTTATTAGTTGTTAGTTTCTTACTGTGTCTAATTTACAAATTAAACTTTATCATACATATATATGTATAGGAAAAACATAGTATGTATAGGGTTCCATACCATCTGAGGTTTCAGACATCCACTGGGGGTCTTGGAATGTATCTGTGGAAAGGGGATCACTATAGTATTCTTGCTTTCACTCACACTTCCTTTCAATGTATTCTCCACATGGCAGCCAGAAAATATTTTTTAAAACAAAATCTGATCACATCATTTCTCTGTTCCACGTCCTCAAACGGCTTACTAATGCATCTATAATAAGATCTACATTCCTTAACACTGGCTACAAAGTTCTACCCAATCTGTCCCCTGCGTACCTCTCAACATCATTGTGTACTTCCCTCCTCCCATGCTGACGCTCCAATTATAGTCCAGCCACATTTCTACTCCTGTACAAAGAAGTCTAGCTTTGCCTTTACCCTCCACCCCTACCTGTACGCCTTGTACCTGAAGGAACGCAGGAACAGAAAACCAAATGCCACATATTTCTTCCTCATACCACTCATAGCACTTTTCTATCCAAATGATTTTTCCCATCTCTCCCATGTAAGCTTTGTTCATCACTCTATCCCCAGAATCAAGAACTATGCCTGCACACAGTAGTTACTCAAGAAATATTTGTTAAATAAATGAGTGAATATATGAACAAATAAATGATAACTGATAAAAGGGGGTAAAGTAAGACATGAGTTCCCTTGGGAACTAGAGAAACAACATCCAAGGGCTACATGTATTTCCACCTAAAAGATAGCAAATTTCTGCTTATTAGATAAAAGCTAATAACTGGAAAAGGTGTAAAGAAAATGTCTTCTTTTCTAGAACTTTGAAGTCTTAACTCCAGCTACTGTTTTGTTTGGGAGAAGCATGATGGAAGAGGTGGAAAAAAGCAGGAGTAATTAGATATTAAACATCAATAGTAACAGCAACAGGGGAAAGAATGGGTAAGTAGAAAAACATTTAATGTAAAAAGAAAAAAAAAATCAAAAGTATTCTAACCACATCAACCTCAATAACAATTCTTGAGTTCATTGTTTTTCTCAAAGAGCAAAAAAGTAAGCCTTTGTAGTGAACTTGAAAAAACAAATTAAAAAAAAAAGACCTTAAAAAATTATTAAGAATACCAACGCTTTTGGGAAAACTTATCAAACCAAAAATTTCTATCATCATAGTCACTGAACCAGAGATGTGTAAATAGGAAAGTAAGCAATGCACATAGAAATAGAAGTAGAGTATTCATGATGATGAACCTTATTCCACATTGGTAATAGGACATCCAAGATGAACCAGCTTATGCCTTTACAATATTTATTACCTTTTCATGATACGCAATACCTTTTCTCTAGAAATAACACTTTCCTACTGATAAATCCATGTACAACTCTGACCCAATGAAAGCTTCCTGCAGAGTCTTTTGTTTATGGAGAAAAATGGAACAAAATTGAATTAAAAGGGGAAATACCTAATTTAGACTGTGAACTAAAGATTTCCCAGGTTTCACTTTCAGGTTGAAAAAAAAATATGATACCAAACACTCCAAAATGGTACAATTCTGGCAGTTGTTTCAAGAATAAAATTTTCTTCTCAATTTTCTGCTTTCTAACAGCCTGCTCACTCCATTTCCTGCCAGATGCAATCTGGAGAGAACATAATAAAATGACAATAGCAAGGTTTTTTGCTATTAGCTAACTTGTATTCAAATTCAAGTTGCCCTATTCTTACTAGCTGTATGAATTAAAAAATTTTAATGTAAATACAGATACTTCTTTCCTTAAATCTTAAAAAAATTCCAAAATCCCTGTAGTCTCATCTTGTCAAACTCAAGGTTCTGAGAGACCTCTCTAGAGACTTTGGTGCTAGATTCAAGGCTATGTTAGCTATACCTGCTAAAGATCCAGGTTGTTAGGACCACTGCACGATGCTTTTAGTTGACCTTCTACAATCCCATATTTGTTCTCTCCAAACTCTCAACTCCACATCTATTTCTCCTCTTCTTAGACAAACTGTAACTGTCCTCTTCTCCACCTCAGAATCTTTCGATATGTCTTCTCACTCTTCTGATGTCCCTTGAAGAAAAGCAGTCTTTTCCCCCAAATTAATCTCTTGTTCCCAGTCAAGCCCAATAACCTCCTAGACTCTGCCCAATAAATTATTCTTGCATTATCAGTCTTTCTCTTCCTTATTTGTTCTTGTTTCCCTTCCTCCAAATAAGCTTGTTTTATTCATCCCCCAAGTTAACTCTCCTGACCCAACTTAATCCCTCAAATTACTCCCAAATTTTTTTCTTTCCTATTTTCTAAAACATGTAAGATTTTACGTTATCTTCATTTATTACTTAATCCCAAGAAATAGTCATTCACTCTCTATCTATTCAGCAGACATTTATTAAATACTTATTATATTTTATGCAATATGTTAGGTTCTAAGAATGTGAAAATGAAGAACAAACTAATGGCCCGATCCTAATGGTCTTGTTCTGAACACTATGAAATTCTGCTATACAGAACACCAAGGTCCTTTCTCAGTCCGCATTTCTATTTTTCTACAATGTTAGAGATTACTAGCCTTGATTACTAGCATTTACTCATTCGTCCTTTGACAAAACTCCCTCCTTCAGGGTTCAAAGCACTGCATTATTCCAGTCTCCTCCCAACCTTACTGACACATCCTTCAACTTCTCCTTAAACTAGCCCCACTTCTTCCTTTCATTCCTTCAAATACAGCACTTCCCCAAACCACCGCCCTGGGTCCTCTTTTCTTTCCCTTCCATACTCGCTCCTTTGTGATCATACCCCACTAGCATAGCTTTTACTTCATCTCTGTGCAAATGAAACACAAATAATAACACATAAATTGTCTATTATAGTTTTACAGATAAGAAAACTAAGGCTTGGGGAGATTTGAAAATTTGCCTAGAGTCATAAGAACTTGAAAGTAGTAGAGCCAAGTCTTGAACCCTGGCAATCTGATGTCACAGCCAATGCTGGTAATCTATACAGTAGAATGAATGGCCTCCTGAGGCTCTTTCTCAAAGACCAGACCTGATTTTCTTTTTTATTTTTTTATTTAGTGACATTTTAATTTTTATTATTTTTATTGACAAATAATTATACATATTCATGGAACATATAGTGAAGTTTTATACATACGACATATAATGATCAATTCAGGGTAATTAGCATATCCATCATCTCAAACATGTACTGTTTTTTTAGAAAAATACAACTTTCTAAACACACAAATAATAAAAGTAAAACCTGAATATCTGCTAAAGTAAACTAATTTTCTAAAATACTATCTTTTATTTTAAAGCTCTAGGGCACATAAGTAATCTATGTGCAGGTGAAGTTTGGACCTCTAACTAGGATCACACCTAATTTTCAATGGTCTTTTAGATATTCCAACCAGAATATACTACTTATCCCTCAAACACATGTCAATTCATCATCTTCCCTCACCAAAATCAGTTCTTGCTTCTCATTTCACAATTTGTTACGTGAAAACTACAATTCTTCCCATGACTCAACCTTGAAACTCACTCCTCCTTATCTCTTATTGTCGTAAGGTTTCAGGATCTCAGTACTTCTCACACCGTCTGTCAGTCCTTCCTATTTATTCACTGCTGCCAAATAACGTGCTAGAAACCCTCTTTAATGTGTCTCCAATATATTTAAGACAGGATTCTCAACTTAATATTTAAAAAATCCTTTATGTATTTTTAAGCTTTTCTTTTCTGATTTCTCATACAGATTGTATATCCTTTCCCAAATGGGCATTTTTAATTCTTCCCAGAACATTATGGGATTTCCTGTGCGCCCATATCTTTGTCCTTTCTTCCTTTCACCCTCTACAACTTCCACTTCCTTAATGTTACTTATATTGTTTCAACAACTAAATGCCATGGCTAGGTTAAAAAGAATTCTCATCCTACTTTCTTCTGGCGCTCATTTTCATCTCCTCTGTGTGTGTCTCCTATTCGTAAAACCAGTCTGTAGGTTTTTTGTGGGAACAACTAGCCATACATTATTATCTTCATAATGACAGCTTGCCTTTGACAGGAATAATACAAATGGTTCTCGTCTGACATCTTTTAGATAAAATGCTAACACTGCTTTTTTTTCCTCATCAATAGTAGATATAGGCTATCACATTCCCCACTATTAAGTAAGCTCCCAAAGGTATGTAACCCTACAGATGAAGAGTGAGGTAGAGCTTATTTTCTTGGGGATAAAGCAGGATATAGAACGTTTTAAAGACAGAACATTTTTATAGGAATAGGGTTACTGACCCAGAGAACTAGCCAAATTCCAATCCAGGTAATTCACTCCTGTTCCCCTAATCCCTCTGCTATTTCAGCTGGGAAATGCTGTCTCCTTCATTCCCTGGCCCAGGAAGGAATATGATGTACACTATGAAACAGCTGCAACATGTCACTCGGGGATGGCAGGCCTTAAAACACTGGGCACAGGAGTCCCTGAATGTCCCTTACCCACACTCCAGAAGTACTGTGGGACTCAATTAGGGAATGTCTTAAGATCCTTGAATGAAAGATGCTAAATAAGCATTCATGTAAGCTACAAAAATTTTTCTGTCTCATTTCTCACTCCCCTTCCTTTTTTCCCCCTACACTTGTTATAAAATGTCTGAGTAAATCATTTACATACAGGGTAAAGGAGAAATTATCCTTTCAAAGCTAAGTGCTATTTTTAAAACTGACCCTGTGTGCATTCACCATATATTTCTAATACTGGTGCTTCTAAACTTGGATTTATTTGGTTTGGATTATTTCAAAACACATACCTTAAAGCCTCCTACCTAAAATAATATTTTAATGTTTGCAAAAGGTCAATAAATATTAATGCCAGTTTTGCAAATCACTATTATTTTAAAAGACAAACTACCTCAGTGGTGCTTTAGCCATTCCTATTCATGCCTCAGAGCCATCTCTTTATCATGTATGTCATTGGCAGATTATAGACACTATGATTATCAGAACTAAATGGGAATACAGTGTTATAGATAATCTAGAAATTGGTTCTCTGTCAATATAAGACATTATATATTTTTTTTATTTCAAACAGATTTAGGATTAACATTTAAATTTTGTTTTCCCTTGTCCTGATCCTACAGAAGCGTACAGAATAGGAGGCAAAGTCAACCCAAGGAATGTTTTCTCCAAAAATAATTTCCAAAATTACAGAAAAATAAGTCTCAATCTTATTTACAGGAGTCAAATAGTTCTTGAAAGCTTTTTTCTTCTTCTTTGTCTCTAATTCTATTAGAGTGAAAAGTGGCCTGAAATCAGGAGACCTATATTTAGAGAACAGGAATGAACTTTGACCCCAAAATTCTGCTTGCCATCTGGAATAAGGATTTTTTTCCAACCTGCTTGCTAATGACTAAACCAACCATAAGTCATTATTTTTGAAGTCAATAGAAGGCTTTCTGCTCTATTCCCAAAGTTCCTACTTCAACTCAAAAAAAAAGTTCTACTATCAATGATAGATATACACTGAACAAAACAATTATTTTTTTCCCTTTAAACTACAAGTTAAATAGTCCTTAGTACTAACAAAACTGGGCAGATCTTACATATTAATTTTTTTTAATTGCTGCTAAGATTCTTTTAAAAACAGGAAAAAAAAATTGCAATGGCTGATTCTAGCCAGGGGAGGTTAAATATTTAAATCAAAGTTATCTCTAAGTGAATGGAATATTTTTCTATTATTTAAGTGATGGGAATAAAGAGGTGATTATTTTCCAGCCACCAACTTGTGCTAAATTAAAAATTATATACAGAATTAATCCAAAAGTATAATTTCGAGCTTTTCTTTTTAAAAAAATGTAATAGTTGGGTATAGTGTATGCAAATCTTACTGCTAAAACTTCTGGGTCCCCAAATGTGTACTCATGAATCCTAAGATTAAATAGTTCTGGAGTGTATTCCTTCATTTATCCAATAAATACCTCTGATGGGTGCCCGGCACTATTATAGACACTGGACATTCAAGCAGTAAATAATGTCAATACCATTTTTGACAAGTGAGTTTAGGTTTTGAGCAGAAACCTATAAACACTGCTTTGTGACATTAATCCAATATTGCAACTGCAGGAATTAGCTTTTCTTGTTTAGAAATAGAAACAGAATTCTCTAGAGCACTTTAAAAATATTGATGTATAAAGAATCTCTAATTATCCTTCATTCTTTTATTTTCCACTTAGTCATCTTTAATTTTTTTTTACTGCCCAAGGCTCAATAAAACAAAATGTGAGGTTGATAAGAAGTTAATTATTCCTGTCTTATCAGCTGTTCATCCTTACTAATTCAGTGATAAAATCCCACAATCTACTTTATTTAATAACTTCCAATAGATCTTGACACACTTAATGATTCACTGGAAGAAAAACTTCCCATCTCTTTTATCAGTTTTTACATGCTTTCTTGATACTTCTGCATAATAAATCAATCACAAAGAGAAAGTATCTCAAGTTCGGTCTTCACTGGCACTTTCTGATTTTCTGGCTTCTTAAGAATATTTTTTCAGCATATCCTATGAACTTTATTTTTCTATCTGTAAGTTCAAAACTGATTCTTTTAGAATCCCAGTTCAAACATCAGCTCCCCTGGGAAGTCTGTCCTGATCTCTCATCAACCCAACAGTTATCTCCCCCATATCTCTGAATCCAGTAAACACTCCCATTGTGAGACTTATCAATCTGTAAGGTAACTTTACCTGACTGCACATCTGTTCACCTTGAAGGAAGGACCTTTGTCCTTCTTTGTACCTTTATGTATCCAGCAACCAGAGAGGGACTGGAACATGGTATGCATTTTTGTTAAATTGAAATTGAAATTTAGAATCATGCTTCTCAAAATTTGATTTCACTAGAATATTTATATTTCTACTGGCAGAAATGTACAAAATTTGCAGAAAGCAATCTAGCAACAACAATTTTGATAATATTTAAGGCTCTAACCCACTAATTCTCCTCTATGAATATTTTCTAAGAAAATGATCATAAATATAAAAAAGTTTTACAAAATAACATTTATAATAATGTCAGTCATCATAGCAAAAAGCCCAAGAACTTAAAAAAAAAAAAGAGCAATACTAAAATAATTGCTGTTCTACTCAATGAAGTAAAATTCCATTACTAAGAATTCAAAGGATTTGTAGTAATATAGAAGACTTCATAATAGTAATTATAAAAGCAGGACATAAAATTGTATATTTTCATCCAGTATTCTAAAAAAAATTTTTTTAATAGGACAAAATGTTAACACTGCTCATTTGAAGGAAATGAACTATGAATACGCCTCTCCCTCTTTTTATTTTTCCATATTTCCTCAAATTCTGTAATTAGGATATTACTTTTTATTATACAATTATTTTAAAATGTGTTTATACAAATGTGTAATAATTAAAGATTTATCTCAGAGTTATGCCCAAAATGTACAATTTCCTCTGTACCTAACAAATATTAATATGTAGTATTAAAGCATAAGAATCCACTTTCTTAATAAAATATTCATCACGGATAAAATCTCTACAAAATGGCCAAAAGGTATACCTGAACTAATTTCTCAAAACACTTTTGCCACTATGATTCCAGTCTTTAAATCACCATTTTAAAATATGATTGGAATGCTTTTATAAAAAGAATATTTTCTCATGTGTACATTAGAATACATATATATCTCTAATTTACTATATATATTAGCACTGTAATGTCATAAAATTGTGAAACCTCTGGTCTGGTGGTTTCACAATTTTACATACCACACAAGAAAAGTTCCAGGGAATTCAAGTAAGTGCTTTTCAACATGTATTCTGTTTTAAGAGCCTAAACTTATCCCTAATCCTGAAATAAGTACAATTTCCTTTCACCAAATTTCTGAACTGACAGCCATAGCAGCTGTAACGGCTGGCCTTTGCTAAGAAATAAAATAACCTCTAAGCAAATAATTTCCACGATTTGTGTATCCAAAACTCTATAGTGTCACCAAAATGTTTAAAAATATGCTTTGTCAAAAGATAAATGAAAAAGCAAGTAATCAGTTACCTCTGTAGAATGGATCAAAAATTCTAAAACATAAGTATTTTAAAATTATTTAATGGTGATATGAGTTTGGCATTATTAAAGTGACGCTGATGAACACACAGACCCTGAAAATGTTACCCCCCCATCAACGAGCTACTTTATAATACAGAGTATTAAAATAAAGCATCAATGTGAATTAGCAAATAGTTGCTCAAAAAATGACTGAATTACACAAAACTCCAACAAACCAAAATTTGTCATCAGAGAACTCATGGAATAATTTGTAAATCAGTAATTAATTTATGGCAGTTAGTGTATGCCATTTGACATGCCTCAGTCAATTTTCATTTACTTTTCTTTAAGCATATGTCTATCTTGAAACACAGAATCTTATGTGATCTTTCATTCGTCTACTCATTCAACAAACGTTTTCAAGTATTTGCAATACTGCAATTACTGTGTTGGACACAAATCAAAAGTTAAGCTAAGAAATATCCACAAGATATCCGAAAGCCACCACATTCATAAACTGCAACACAAGCGGGGGAGGATGTGGCAAGCAGTTCCATAAGAAACAAGAAAGAGCTATTCAAAGGACAATTAATGAGGGGGGCGGGGACAGGCTAGAGAAAGAAAGGAGGTGCCATAGTGCAAAGTTTAAGTCAGAGACAGCTTCATGGGAGAGGCAGCACTGAGCTGCATCTTAAGGAAGGGAGCACTGCAATCGTATTAGGTCTACTCACTCCATCTGGAGGGCAGGGCTGGACCTTTCCCCCTTCCTGTGAACATGCTATTTACTTTGCTGGTTCAACTATTTCTCCTTCTCTAACAAGCTCACTTACGTATTTAAAACACATCCTCACACGTAAATATCTTCAGGGAATCTTCTGTGATACCAACCTTCCTGAACTAGTATCCGCAAGCTCTCGGCCCTGTGCCTACCTCTATCCCAGGCCTCATAAACTCTACTGCATTTGCCAAGCTATCATTCACATTCATGAACCAGGAAATACTTGAGGACTGAATTTCTATCTTATCTTCTGTATCCCTAAAACCCCTCAAGATGCCCAGGCACAGTAGGTACTAAAAGGTCTAATGAGGAGCTGAATTAACGAATAAAAAAATGGAGCAACTGTCAGTCAACAAATCCACTTAGGAAGCTACTTTTTATTTTTTTGAGTTGGAGTCTCACTGTGTCACCCAGACTGGAATGCAGTGGCCGCTCCCGGCCACCGCAGCCTCGACCTGCTGGGCTCCGCGATCCTTCCGCCTCAGCCTTCCAAGTAGCCGGGACTACAGGTGCGCGCTACCACGCCCGGCTCATTTTTTGATTTATTGTAGAGATGAGGTCTCGCCAAGTTGCCCAAGCCACTGAGCCCGGCTAAGAAGCTATTTAAAAGAGTTGAAGCAAGCCGGGCTTGATGGCTCAGCCTGTAATCCCGCGCTTTGGGAGGCTGAGGTGAGTGGATTGCCTGAGCCCGCGGGTTCGAGACCCGCCTGGGCAGCGAGACCTCATCTGTACAATAAATAAAAAAATCAGCCGGGCGTGGTAGCGCAAGCCTGTAATTCCGGCTACTCGGAAGGCTGAGGCGGAAGGATCGCCGGAGCCCAGCAGGTCGAGGCTGCGGTGGCCGGGAGTGGCCACTGTACTCTAGTCTGGGCGACAGAGTGAGACTCCAACTCAAAAAAAAAAAAAGAGTTCAAGCAAAAAGGAAAATGAGCAGCTCAAATTGGGATAGTGAAAAAGGTGTTGAGATGGGGTAAGGAAAAGAAAGAAATCAAGCATACTTGAAAGTCTAGAAAAATTATGGCACCATTCACAGAAGGGGGAAGTTGGTGAATCCACTGGAGACACACAGAGTTTGGAGCTAACAAATATACCTCCATAAGCAGAAATTCAGATTATCTAGCACATTACCCCCAAATATTGCAAAAGTATTTATATCCTCACCATAACATCAAATTTTAATTAAAAAACTAATGAAATGAGTGCCATATCTCAACTACCCACAATTTATTTTTAAGTTAGAATAAAAATGTAATAACTGTTCATTTAAAATATATTTACATTTAATAAGTTAGTTTTATATAAGCTATTTTTATTTTATTTCTATGTGTATACATCATTTGTAATGAAATTTCTTGAAAAAGACAGGAAAAAAATAATTTCCTGTTACTAGAAAATTCCAAATAATTGAAGCCTTCCCTGGACCTTAAGACAGAGGGTAAAATTATATACCGATATGGGAAGTACATATACATGAGAAATAATGCATTTATTCCATGAGTTTATACATATACAACACAAAATAAAATAAAGTTTACCTAGATAATGAATGGTTTTTCCATTGATAACTGACTGATCAACTGAAATCAATCAGTAAATTTAAAAAACTCAGGGTATAAAGGAATAAAAAGAGATTTCTCTTTTTAAAAAGTCAACTGAAATCAGTCAGTAAATTTAAAAAACTCAGGGTATAAAGAAATAAAAAGATATTTCTCTTTTTAAAAAGTTAGGGAGCCGGGCTCGTTGGCTCAGCCTGTAATCCCGCGCCTTTGAGAGGCTGAGGTGAGTGGATTGCCTGAGCCCGCGGGTTCGAGACCCGCCTGGGCAACTTGGAGAGACCTCATCTCTACAATAAATCAAAAAAATCAGCTGGGCATGGTAGTGCGCACCTGTAGTTCCAGCTACTTGGAAGGCTGAGGCGGAAGGATTGCCGGAGCCCAGCAGGTCGAGGCTGCGGTGGCCGGGAGCGGCCACTGCACTCCAGTCTGGGTGACAGAGTGAGACTCTAACTCAAAAAAAAAAAAAGTTAAGGATAATGATTAGCCCTTTTAGAGATGCAAAGGATGGGGTCAAGGAGCACACAGGCAGCTTCAAAAATAGAGGGAACATTCAAGTGATTGAGAGGAGGCTTATTGGGTGCTTGATTACTGACATAAAATTAAATATATAATACCCTTGCATATATCAAATTTCATGTAATAAAAGTTTTCAAACCCCTATTTAATCAATCTAACTTTAAAAAGTAGGGAATCTTCTATAGAACAATTAACTGTACGTAATTATATCACATCTTATCTATATAATTTTATATATAGTTGCCACACCTAAGAGCTATTTTTCCAGCAAATACAGAACTTGACAACTTCGTTTTTTCTTGAAATTTCCACACTTTTTCATGAATTTGACACACAGCATGGTGTTGTTTAAGAAGAAACTGTAAAACAACAAAATTTGTCTTCCATTCTTCACTGGCTAAACAAGATGAACCAGAAGAGTAGATTCTCTGGGCTTTAGTAAAAGGGCAGACTTTTTTTGTAGTAACATGAATCATTTAGAAGTAAACCTAGGAACTTCTTGTATAGTGAGATATTTTTAATCAGTTAATTAATTAAGTTTACCAAACAAACACCTTAATCATTTTTCTACCATCTTAATAACATTTTTCACTGTATTGTTTTCCTTACCGAATATAGCATGGATAGGTTGTCTGAAACTTCGATTTGATCCTTTGTTCCTGAGGCAATTAAAGCAGTATCTCCTCTCACAAGATAGAACTCTAAATGTACTTTCCCATACTTAATTCCCTGCATTGCAATGGGGATATAAAATATATAAGGCATAGTCCTTTTTATGAAGGGCTCTGAAGTTTAGTAAGATCAGTTAAGCACATATAGGTAAATACACAAAGAGTAAGATAAGTTATCCATAATAGCAATCAATAGGACATGACAGTGGAAAAAGTCAGACTTTAGAGCCAGAGAAAACTGGATTGAAATTCTGACTCTACCACTTACTAATTTTGAAACCTCAAGAGCCTCAGTTTTGTCTTTTTAAAGATGGGGAAAATATTGCTGATGTCAGAGATTATAGTGTGGATGAAATAAGTAAAGCAACATGTCTTGTAAGTAAACATCTGTTGTCACTTGGAAGGTCCTCTTTAATGACCATCAATACTTCTGTTTTTTTAATTATCATTGCTGATGAAGATGGCATTATTGATTTTGGTAGTAATAAACACAGTACTAAGGGGTTAAAATGAAATTGTAATACCAGAATAGGAATTCAGATGTCTAAAAGATTCAGATGACTAAAAGGTAAGAGATTTAAAAATAAAAACAAACCAACTTAACAAAGCGGTCTTTTCAAACCTGCCAGTCCTAGAGTAAGAGAGGTTATGGCAGATGAAGGTCTATGATTTCAACTTAACTATTGCTACATCTCCCTTAACTAGAATCAGAGGAATTTTGCCATCTAAGAAATATCCTCTTCATTTAAAATAATTTTATCCTAAAGATATATATATTTATATATACCAATAATTGCAACAAATTTACCATGTAAATGAGATAACATTTTCATAATATTATAATCAGCTATTCAGACTATCTTGAACTTCACCAAATTGCTTATATAGGCTTTACATAACTCCATCTGCAGTGTGGCTTTCAAAATTTCCTTAAATCCATCCTATATGAAAGCCTTCCTTTATTTCCCTAGGCAGAAATGTTTTCCTCCTTTAAAAGGCCATAGTATTTCTTAAATTAAATTTATTTATTTATTATAAAGATGTGGGGTACAATTCGGGGTTAGGAATATAAACACTGATCATGCAGGTACCCTTGTTGATGAGGTATGTCCCTCCATCGCTTGGCAGTTTCCCTCAACTGCCAATCGCTTTCTTATAGCAATATAATTGTTCAAGGTCACCTTATGAGTGAGATCATATGGAACTCAGTTCTTTGTTTCTGTGATACATCACTGAGTATGATCTACTCCAAATCCATAGTATTTTATTCATACTAAACTTGTAACACCGTGGATGTCTTCTATATTGTCTATTTGTGTAGACAGCCTTTACTTTTTCCTGACACTACATTCGTTATAATCATTCAATATTTATTAAACACTTATATAAAGTTACATGAATGTGCTTAATAATCTATCAAGTGATTTGAAATATGTTACTATTAAAAAGATATTATGTTTTAGAGCTAAAATGTTGCTAATACTCCATTTAGTGTACTGCAGTGTAGTTTACTAAAAAATACTATTGTAACTTAAAATATTTAACATAGCCTCCTATGTAAACAATCATTAATTACCAATGATTTTTTTAAAATAGTATATACAATATACTCTAATAATGGGGAGAGACTGATGTCAAAAAAATATATTAGCCCTGCCTAGAAACACTATGAGTTGGCCTCAGTATCAGCCCAAGGAAAAGACTTTAAAAAACAAATTAAAATTCCAGTTGACAAACAAGTTAAATGCCCAAGAAAAGTCCTGTAATATGTGACTTGTAGTAACTCAGGATTATTAAGTTGAAAACAACCCACAAAAGTGAGATATTACTAAATTTTATTTTTACACTGAGTTTATTCAATATTTCAATGGAAATGAAAAGTATTAATCTAATTGCATAATCTAATTGCATAAACAAAGTTCTCAGAGATATTGATCTCACACAGTCAGGTAGAGGTAACACTAATTATTAATATCACCATGAGATACCTGAACACCACATTAAGATGCCTTATTTCTTTTTTTTTTTATTTTTTTTTGAGTTGGAGTCTCACTCTGTCGCCCAGACTGGAGTGCAGTGGCCACTCCTGGCCACCGCAGCCTTGACCTGCTGGGCTCCGGCGATCCTTCCACCTCAGCCTTCCAAGGAGCTGGAACTACAGGCGCCGCTATCACGCCCGGCTAATTTTTGATTTATTGTAGATATGAGGTCTTGCCAAGTTGCCCAAGCGGGTCTCAAACCCGCGGGTTCAGGCAATCCACTCACCTTAGCCTCCCGAAGGCGCGGGATTACAGGCTGAGCCACTGAGCCCGGCTAAATGCCTTATTTCATGATGCTAGAATACAGAAAGAATTTCTATTTCTCAGAAATGTGGATATACATTTTTATTATTCTTATCTCCTAACTAGTTTTGAATAATATTATCATAACCAAAAGAAGAAAATAAATGTCTAATAAAAGAATATAAATACCACTAAACATAAGGACACAAAATAATAAAAGAATAACACATACATACCACTTCTGGGTCCAATAGCTGAATAGTTGTGGAGATTACATATACAAAAATAAAAATGATTCACTAAATTTTTTTCTTAAAACACTGTTGTAGCCAAGAAACCTTAAACATTAATATGTCTAAATTGTTCCAACCTGCCAAATCAATAATCAGAACTTGATTCACCTATATAGTCTCAATTCTACTTCCAATTCAAGACAAGTAATCATGAAGTTGCGAAATTACTGTAATTTCCTGATTGCCTTGATGCCAAAAAAGGGAGCAAGAGTTAGTTTTGACATCCCTTTTATAACACCAAAAAAAATAACTTAGGGATATATATACACAACATTCAGATTTTGATAGTTGAAACTTAATTATGTACAAATGATCAAATAGTTTTATAAAGTCCTGACTCGTGATCTACTAATATTACTAATTTAGGCATTGATAAAACTAGTAAAATCAAATAATATATAAATAGCTGTATTACATCTGAAGTTTTACAGAAAAATAAAATGAAATTATTTTTAAACTTTAGCAACGGAGTAGATGTAAAAATATACTTATCATAAAATATATGTTTCAAGCTTATATTGTAATATATGTTACAAAAACAATGACTTCTGGAATATCAGACTCTGTGATAAGTCATTTCTAGTAATCCAGAAATACATTGGAAGATGAATGTCAGGAAGCCATTACTATAACATAAAATATTTTACCACCAGAAGGCTTCAAAATTCAAAATAAATCACATGTACTATTTCTAAAGACATCTGCCATCAGAACCATCAGTCCACTAGATTCTGAACTGCAATCACAGCTCTTCATGGACTTTATATAATCTGACAATAGCTTACAGTTATAAACATGACAAAATAAACAGAATATCAAAACAGTGGAGCAAACTAACATTAAGTACTAACCTAATTGTGATCAAAATGGTATAATTTCTAATTCTTGTGGTAAAAATACAAGACAAAAATTATATTCTCACTATTCACGATTTACAAAGCATGCCCTCAATTTCTATTTAACAAGAACTTTTTGAAAGACAGAAACTACAATATCAGCTGTTTAAGATGTTTCTACACTATTTTATATTTTCAAAAGAAGCCAAATTATGAGTGCTCTTATCTACCTGCTCGATATAGTATAATGAATGTTTTATGCACATACATGCTAACACAAAAGATATTCTTCAATTGATCTGAGTTTCCCAAATATAGTGTGTATGACTAACAACTGAGAGGAAATACAACTGAAACTGTCTGCTGGAAATCCATTAAAATCTAGGCACAGAAAAATGCCTGGGTGACAGGATAGTTGGATGTGCAAATTTATGCAGGAATGTAGCCAAATTTTTGGCAATTCCCTTATGGAGTCCGATTTATTAGCACAGGTACTTTCTTTTTCAGTTATAATGTTATATTTAAAGAACATTGGTTGAATTGGAGGGCCTGCCTGGTCTTTAAAACAGAGTCTTAAGGCTTGAATTTACAAATGCATGGGATTTCAAATACAAACAAAAATTTGCACAAAAAAATATATGTTCCACAAAAACTGCCATATGCAGCTCCCAAAAATCAGTACCTAAAACAAAAAATAAATAAGCAAACTATTCGGTATTGCATTCTATATTTGCCTTTGGATAAATTATCTTTTAAATTTTTATGCAAATTATTTATTTGGATAATTTATATTCTCAGAAAAAAGTGTTACTGAAAGAGAATTTAAAATTTTATTTTATTTATTTATTTATTTTTTTGAGTTGGAGTCTCACTCTGTCACCCAGACTGGAGTGCAGTGGCCGCTCCTGGCCACCGCAGCCTCGACCTGCTGGGCTCCGGCGATCCTTCCGCCTCAGTCTTCCAAGCAGCTGGAATTACAGACATGTGCTACCACGCCCGGCTGGTTTTTTTGATTTATTGTAGAGATGAGGTCTCGCCGCCCAGGTGGGTCTCGAACCCGCGGGCTCAGGCAATCCACTCACCTCAGCCTCCCAAAGGCGCGGGATTCCAGGCTGAGCCACAGAGTCAGCTGAGAATTTAAATTTTAAAGCATATGTTCTTCACATATGCATTAAAATTACTTCAAGGAAGATTTAAAGTAGGTTTAAACTACTTCATGGTTTTCTTTACTTTCAGTGTTTGCTTATTTTTTAGGAGTAAATTCAGTACTTAACTCCTTTGCAAATGATTTAATAGCCACATTTGATGTAAGTCGCTCTGTACTAAGTCCCCTTTATGTCTTCAATTCTGTGGAATGTTATATCAAAAATTAAACCACAGTATTTTTTCTTCAAAAGTTTATAATCTAATACGGGCATAGGTTAAGCAAATGTACACATTCAAAAGTACAAATATCCTATAACTAGCTCTAATTGGTGTGACAGTTTAAAGTCGTTGAGCATTTTGAAGAAAAAAATACTATAACTTTTCAGGTAATCAATAACAATAGGTAAAATTTACACAGCACATTGCATTTAAGAAGTGATTCTCATAAAATTCACTGAATCCTCAGAACATCCCATGAGACCCCAGGAACATGTTTTCCCATGTTAATGATGAAGAACCTGAGATCCACAAAAGGTAAGTGATTGAACCGAATTTCCACACTAAGTAGTAGAGCTAAGATTCAGCTATCACAGTCAAATCAAGGCTACCACTGGATTTGGAAGTTTCAAGTTCTTTCGTAAAAGTTATCTAATAAGGTCATTATAACAACTCTATTAGTAAATAGTAGTAGCTAATATTCATTGAGTGCTTATTATAAGGCAGATGCTGCCCGATGCTATATTAAGTCATTCATTCCACATAAAACCCTATAAGGAAGGGTTCTACTAGTACCCCTATTTTACAGAAGAAAAAACTGAGGCTCTGAGAAAACAGGTTAAGTGCCTAAGTTCACACAGCTAAGTAGGAATGAAAATCAGAATTCAAACTCAGAGCCTCTGGTTCAGGCACCAGTGATGTTCATCCAGCTCACTCTTAAGTAGGTTAACATACAGCAGATTAAGAAACTTGCCCAAAGTCACAAGAAAAAAAACCTGCAGAGAAAGAGCAAAAAATATATCTCCTAACTCTTCACCCTAGCTACATTTCCTAAATGTAGAATAATTACAATCATTAAATTCAGAAGGGGCAAGAAGGATTTCGGTATAGGTGCCTCTTTAAAGCAGGAAATAAGCAGGTGAGAAACACTGGTGGAGCAAGGAGTAGAAATCATCAGGCTAGAGAAGACATTCATAGTTTGAAGGCAGAAGAGAGTAAAATGTATGTGATCAGGCACAGTGTATTTGTTGTTCTGACGTAGAGAACATGAATTGGGCTGCATAAAGAGGGATTCCTTTAATTGAGGAAGTTAGTAAACGTGAAGTACTAGACTGACTTGAGAGAAAATTTAATGCCACTAAGATTTAGAATAGGTGTCGTCATGCCCCCCAAAGAAGTGATAACCCCACCACTGCCCAAAGCACAAGGAAGAAATAATATAAGGATTGAAAGCAGATGACTACACATGTTCATTTTCTTTTTTATTTCTTTTCTTTTTTTAAATTAAAATGTCACTTACAGTTTAGCAATTCCTTTTTATTGTTAAAACCTCCTTGTGCAGTAAAAACTAAGAGGGAAACATGATTAACATGTTTCCCTCTTAGTTTTTATACCATGATTCTATGGTGCTGGTGACTTGAGTATATGGATTTTCCTCAAAATTATATTAAAATCAGATAAAGAAAACGGCAACAAAATCCCATTCAAATGAATAAACTAAAGAGATTACCTAAAGTATATGTTAGAAGTATAATTTTCAATAAATACAGAAAAACTAATCATGGCAGAGACCAAAAACAACGAAGTCAAGATACTAGTAAGAAGCACTTTTGAAAAGACATATTAAATGAGAAAAACTATCCCTAATGGAATTTCTTCTCTCATTACTTAAAATAAACCAGGTCACTGAGATAGGATTACACTATAGTATTTTTTCATTTTAATTTCACTTGTATTTCATCAAACCATAAATTCCCAAGGAAATACCTTAGACACGTGCCCATAATAACTGGAATGCCTACCATTTCAGCACAAGTACTTTTGCATGAGTTCAACAAAATAAAAAAAATGCAGTGAGATCCCTCCAAGTTTTTTGCTTATGTCAACAGCTATTTTATGAGTATGAATTATCTCTGTAGCTATAAACTACATGTGTAAAATACATTACATGAGTCTGTGTGTAGCCTTATTGCGGAGGTCTGAACTGACACAGAAACATCAAAATCAAGCTCAATTTCCTAGAATATAGCAATCATAAATTTTTTCTTCCCAAAGCTATTACTGTTAAATATACCTTGATAAATTAAGTTCAAGTGTAACTACAATTGAAATATATGATTCAACTGAGCTATGACCTATTTTTCCCCTCAAAAGCAAAGGGGAATTATGACAGTTGTGAGACTTATATTTTTCCATTCCAGGTGCTTCTAAAGTTATTTTCCACTACAGCTAAAAGCAAAATGCACTTAAGTGACAATTATTTGCTTTAAAGTATAGTTATTTACATTACTACTCATAGGACAGAATTTTAATGACAATTTATAAAATAAATATATTTCTTCATTTATCTTTAAAATGTACAGACCAAGAGGCATTCCAGAAGGAAATACTCTCAATATGTAATATGATATCTAAGTATAAAATTCAATTGTAACTACATAACATATTTACATACAACAGAACCAACAATCAACATGACAAATACAAAATTAACATATATATGTGGTTGAAGATACCCACCCCTAGCAGAAAGCTTTTTGGTGTTGATAATTTTGGCAGCATATTCTTGTCCAGTAGGAATTTTCATACATCTTCTCACCACTGAGAATGCCCCCCTGGAAACCAATAATTAGCAGGTCATCAATATAATCAGATCTGATATTCTATTAAAAACTTACAAAATCTGAGCATTTTTATTGATTTTAGTGGATTATCAGTGTACTATAGTAACGTCCAAAAACTGAACAATACTTCCTGGAAACCCAGACCTTCTTTAATGGTGAAGAATAAAAGGAAATTTTATCTAACTGGGAATACACATTATTAATCAACAAAATAAAAACAACTGCCAATTATGACCACTGTTGTTTGCACATGAAATTTGAAAACATTTTACAATTCACACTCACATAGCACCAAATGCTCTGAGAAAAATTCTTCAAAAAACAGAGCTGAGAAGGAGCAGCAAAAAAATCTGCTGGCTATTTATTTTGGTAGGAAAAAAAATAATGGTGGCTCCAACTAAGTAAACATGGCGATTATTTTCTTTAAAATATAAATCTTGAGCACATTTGCCTGTTCTAACAAATCTTGGTATGGTGATTTCTCTATGCCCTGTTTTGGGCTGGGGGAGGGGACCTGAATTAACCTGCTCTTCCGACATATTCTCCATCTTTTAAGAACAGACTATATATATATATATATATATATATATATATAAAATTTTCATTACATTTGAAAATAGTTACACTTCCTTTAATTCAACTGAATAAACCAACACCACACATCAAAGCACTCCTTTCATAAGTAATAGTCGAAACTAGCGAAAGAGGAAAGAAGAATTGAGTTTGGCTTTGATGCTACACAGCTCGGCCCCCAGGTCCCTTTGCCTGGATCCTCAGTAGGTCTCCTGTCTCCTTCCTTAACATCTCCAAGTAGTTCTGCCAGGCGGGTTGGGAGGTGGTTTTCCACAACGCTAGGCTACCCTTGGGAAGCGCTCTCCCCGTCTCCAGAGGGCTTTTCCGCTGCCTGTATAAATAAATCCTCCCAGAGAATGCAAAGATGCACACGTAAATGGTGGTGAGCGAATAATCTGGTGCAAAGAATAACCGAGCAGACAGGGCAGGGGCTGAGTTCTGTGGGGTGGCCTTTTCCTGGACAGAACAACTACTGGATGCGAAACAGACTCTACGCCAAGTTGAACTTTCGGCATCAATAAATATGGCACCGTCTGAAGCAGTGAGTTCTCATCCGTACGTGGGTCACACGGCCGACACGCCGGCTCACCAGGAGGCATCTCTATTTACAGAAAACATGATCTATGTTGCATTTTACATGGGTTCGTTTCCTCTCCAAACACATCACACACACACACTTCTCGGGATGACAGCTACGACTGCAGAGATCGTAAATTCACTGTCTCTCCGTGCAGGAGGGTGGGGAAGCGCGAGAAGGTGAGCTGGGGATTATCTGCACCCGCGCGGTCGGGGCGAGGGGTCCTCGCCCTCCTGTGCTCCCTCCCCTCCCGGGCAGCACCTTCCCCAGAGCTGACGAGCCCTCCCTCTCCTCCGGTCTCCCAAACTCGCTCGCCCGACGACGGCGGCCGGGGGTCGGGGGCGAGGCGACCAGCTCTCGCTGGCAAGAGGACATGCGGATGCCGGCCCAAGGCGCTTACTTTCCGAGCTCCTCGAAGAGCTGGTACTCGTCCGTGAACCTGGTGCAGGTTGCGGTCGAAGCCATCCTGGTCTGGGCCGTGCCCTGGCTGGGAGCGCGACGGCCGGGCAGCGAGCAGGCGCGCGGCGAACCCCGGGACTGGCCCCGTGGCGCTGTCACCCAGGGCCGTCCTCACTTTCCTCGTCCGAGAGTAGCTCGCCCGCGAGGGAGTGTGCGCAGGGGCGGGGCGGGAGGGGAGATGGCCAGAAAGGGTGGCGTGGGGTCTCTTGCCCACGCTCGCCGATCCTCCTCCTCCTCCTCCTCCTCCTCCTGCGGGCCTCGCTTCCTCCTCTCCTCTGGACGCTCCGCCGCCCCTCGTCCAGCCCCTCTCCCACGCAGCGGGGAAAGTACTCTCGAAGACGGGCCGGGAAATGGAAAAGCAGCCGGGCACGCGGCGAGCAGTTGCGAAATGACCCGCACCGGGGCAGGAGGGGGCGAGGCGGAGGGGCGGGAGTCCGAGGGGCGGAGGCGGGGTGCCGAGGGGCCGAGGCCGCGGAGCGCGGCGCTCAC